>NW_024704746.1:26462092-26493044 GCF_018977255.1 Callorhinchus milii
ACTCCACGCGCCTCTCAGAGTAAGTAGGAACCCAGTTGTTAGTCGATTAGCAGATCACTTTCCAGGGGTAATAATTACTCAAAATAAATAAATAAGTTTGGTAACTCAATCCATGACTGCTTGTGGGACACGGCTATGCGCAATTGGCTGCTGCAATCTGCTAATCGACTTACAACTGTGTTCCTACTTACTGCCGGTAAACAGAGGTGTATGGAGTAAGAAAACTTGTCTAAGGTTTGCCCTGCGTGGGAATCGAACCCAGGTCCTCTCGCTTGTGAGGCGAGTGCTCTAACCACTACACTGTGGGACTCCACATTATTATCAGACTCTTCACACTTGTACTGAACATTCACATGAGTCAGAAATAAAAGGAAACCGAAAAATAGTTTGGGAGAGAGCTAACGTTACAGTCAGACCAGTTAACGTGACTGAAATTTTTGTTGGCTAATATATTGTAAATGCTTTACGCAAGACATAGGGGGCGACAGTGAGGTGAGGCACAGTGACATTACTGGGAGAAAGAAAACTTATTTCTCAAAATGTTGTTCACTGATTTAATGGCCTTACAAGATGATGTAACCGCTTCTAACAAAGAAACTTAAATTATATTGTTATAGTTAGTGCAGCTATTACTCGTCACTAACCAGAAGTCAGAAGGTTGTGGGTTCAAACCCTACGTTGGGACTTAGAATCACATTGTCAAAGCTGACGCTCCAATGGAGTCCTGGGGGTTGTTGCATTGTCAGAGATGTCGTCCTTCGGATGAGACGTTAAACCGAGGCCCCCTCTGCCTGTTCAGGTGGATGTTAAAGATCCCGCGGGGCTGTTCAAAAAGAGAAGGGAGTTTCTCTCTCTCCCGGTGTCTTGGACAACAATCCCCCAAATAAAATCCGTCACTTGTTTCGTGGCTGTTTGTGGGACACTCCTATGCACAAACTGGCTGCTGTGTTTTGCCCACAAAATACACCGTCAAACCATTTTCCAGCAAATCCTGTGAAGCGCTTTGAGACGTCTTGACAATGTGATACGGTGCTTTGTCAAAATTGCAACGATTATTATTATTACTCCCAAATTCTCTCACAAACAGTTGCGCGGTTCAAACCCACGGAAGAATTATGCTCTGTTAGACAATAAAAGAAAAGTTGCAACACCCTATCATGAGATAAAAGACAGCTTGGCTAAGCATGAGATAAAACATTCCTCCTATTATCTCTAGTTGGGTGTCATTAAGTTTTACAGTGCTTTTATTTACAATCTCTTGTAGTCTTTGATCTTCTAATTCTGAATACAAGTCCAGTAATCTCCAATAAAAACACATTTATCTTAGAATTGTTGCTTCTTGAACAGTCTGATAACAGTGGGGTGAAGCAATTTGTTTTGCAAGATTACTTTTGTGCTTTACAGACTTCACTGAGTCACCTGGTTTCACACTGAAATGGAACCAATTTTCGTATAAAGGGAGAAAAACAACAATTCAGCTGAAAACCGCAGCCTGACAATGAAGAAAAAGTAAAGTTAATAATAATAATCCTTGCGTTTGATATGTGCCTCGTCATGTCGTTGAGACTTCACAGAATATACTGCAAAGTGAATTGACTGTAAATTGAAGCATGGCAGCCAATTGCACACAGCAGTGTCCTGCAAAGAGTCGTACATTGAGTGACCCTATTTTTTTAAAAACATAGCCTAAGATGACACTCCAATTGTTAGAGGCGCTGTTCTTAGGATAAGAAGCTAAACCAAACCCCTGTCTGTGTTCTGTTCAGACAGACTATGATAAAAAAAGTTAACTATGGTTAAAAAAAGGCAAACGTATGAATATGGTAATTAGGACAGTACTGGCATGAGGATACCATGCCAGTACTAGATATTACTATCTATATATATATATATCTATATATATATATCTATGTCATGATAGCTCCTCTATCATGATGGGCTTTTGGTTTAAGAAACTGCATTCAATAACTTTCCAATTTATTGATCAGATGGCCTTGTTTTTGGCCAAGCTTTCCCACTGCTTGTCCAGCCAGGACCCCCCTCCCCGTTAGTTAGGGCTTTGGCTGTGGGGTTACCAGGAGCTGAGGGGGGGGATTCCCTGCCCCCAGTGACTGGTCGGCCCTTCCAGGTCGTGCTGATGAGTCGGGCCGGACTGTGCCCTGGGACACTGCGGCCCCTCCAGGCTCAGGAACCGGACTAGAGACCGGCACAGGGTGGGGGCTCGATTCCTACATTCCATTACCAGGCAGGTCACCCTGGGGCCAGTTCAGCTCAGAGGAGACTCCGCTTATCCCCCCACCCCCAAGGAGGACAGTCACTAGTTGGTCCTTTGACATCCGCCAAGCATGGGTTTGAGCCTCACTAGGTGGGTGGGAGGTACCAGGATCTCCCTGCGAGCTTCCCGGCGGGGAACCTCAGCATAAATGTGTGAGAGCACCGTCTTCCTGTGCACGAGCTGAGCCGAGAGCAGGGAGCCCCTGAAGGCAGAATGACCTGAAATGTGACCTCAGACTCTGTTTCGATTAATCAATCAGTGAATTTCACTGGGCCAACAGTCGAGGGGAGCTTCACCGACCGCCGAGGGTCAGATCTTCTTGTCTAAAAATAGCCCAACACAGTCATTGTGACGTAACAGCCACTTAACCAATGGAGACATATGAAACGTATCTGATGATCATCAATCTCATTGTGATGTGCAATGCTGTCATTTCACTCCTGTGTTATTTTTCAGTGGATTAAGTTGCAAGCACGTGATCAGAATGGAGATTTTATATTGGTTCGGTGTCTGCAGGTATGGTCGGCAGTTTTGTTGTGGATTGTATTTTATTTTCCCCGCTGGGTTTCTACTTTCGACTGGGAAGCAGAGCAGTCTGGGTTTGCACGACGTTTTATTTTGTGGGCGAAAAGCTGCTTAAAACCATTTCACCCACGAAATATACAGTCACTACACTTTATAGCGTATTCTGTGAAGCGCTTTGAGGCGTCTCAACAACGTGATAAGGCGCTATATTAAATGAAAGGATTATTATTATGATGACAGAATTTACAATGGATTTATGGCATGGTATTAGGGAAACTGCCATTTTATTTTGGACCTCAAGATAAGTCATCCTTCTACAACTGTGCTCCAGTTTAAAGATGGTTAAACTTGAGGTGAACCTTTCGTGGGCAAATTTGATTTGTTTTTATCAATTTAATTTGGTTTAAATTAATATTGTTGTGTACTTACTTATGTACGTACTTGTTAATTTTATATTGTTATATTCGACTTGTTCTACAGCGGAACAGGCTCGATGGGCTGAATGGGCTCCTCCTGTCCTTGTTTTCCTATCAATGGTTGAATATTACCCAAACCGGGTTTGCAATGAACAATTGCCAATTGTGGCCAATTGTGTGTTGTATTCATTTAGTGTTGATAAAGAACAAGTATCGTGACGTACGGTAACTATAAACTGTTTGAATTCATTGAAACAAGTAAGCAGTGGTAAAGTGATATCAACGGCACGCTCGGTGAGTTTAGCTGGTTAGACTCCAACAATTACCCCAATGCACACTCTGAATTAGGTAAGCGGGATATGTCCCTCCAGAGAGAGAGAGATTGTTCCATTCCAACAATCTCTCTCTGGGATTTCCATGTGAGAGTGGGAAGCCTGGAATTCTCGGTTCGGTTTGGAAACTCTTAAGCATCGGTTTTGGGTTTCCGCGTGTGGTCAGACACCCGGCGGAGCAAAAAATAAAAATGTAATTGATTTAGAGCTGTCATAAGTCTATGCCCTGTTTGAAGTTTGTCTTATTTTTCCTCCCAGTGGCTGAATGGTCGGAGCCAAGGGCTGCAACACCCAAAACACTGATGTTTTGGGATCCATATAATATACAATTATCAATTGTCTAGGAACCCAGTGGAAGTAAGTATACTCTCTCTCACTTTTTATAGAATAGCCAAAGGGTAATGGGAGATTTTGTACTTTTGTATAACTGACTGACAAAGAGTTTAGAAAGATTTTGGACTTTCGATCTGAACACAGCAAAACGTTTGTTATATATCAAATGCAAGGATTATTATTATTATTATTTTTATTGGATTTCAGAACAGTCGAGGACCAAATAAGTATACGGGAAGGGAGGATGAAATTTAAGTTCAAGTTCCCTAAGTACATTTTTCTAAACAACAAAGTTGGCCATATTATTATAATAATTATTTATTGTAAAAATATTATTTAATAATAATTCTTTACTATAATCATATTATATTTTAAGAATATGTATTTATAATAAGTCTGGTACAGTGATCCACTTCCAATGTAGCTCTCTTTAGCCAGAGGGAAAATGTTACAAGGGCAATGGATATGCTGTTAAACTAATTTTACAATCAAGCATTGTAAAAAAAATGTTTACTTGTAAAATTAGATTGATGATACAATTTATAATGAAATGATAACTAAGTTCACACAAGGTCTTCCTGACAGTTAAGAGCTGAGACGCTGTAGTTTATTGTCAACACAAAAGCGTAGTTTTAGTTTCATTAATTCTTTAGAATAAACAGGACTTAATAAATTGACAGACTAACATAGACACAAATTCAGTCGCCTCTTGGTGTCCATGGCAGCAGTTGGGATGCATTGATAGTTTAATGAGGGTTAAACTGTCTCTGAAGGTTGTCTGTCAACCTCAAGCCCCATGGAAACAGTCAACAAACTACTTGCTCCTCGGAGAAGGCAAAAAAAGTTGGTGAAAGCAGCAATGAGTGTGAGGCGACAAGCAAGGTGAATGATTTACTCGATGATTGGAAATTGAGGCACTTTTGTAGGTGTCACTTCAGTTAGAGTCACACAGACATGAGCTGGTGCTGGAAGGTGGAGCATGGAGCATAACCTCGGGTAAATGCTGCTCTCGATTGTCATGCCATACGCTAGAAGTAAGTGCTTTGTCTCGGGGTAAGTAATTGATGAATCAAGCGTTAAGGGAAGTGTATTGTAAGTACTGCACTGTGTTTCGTGAAGAAGATTTTGATCTTTGCTTTAAAAAAATTGGACTCGTGTGTTACGATTTTCTGAGGTTTAAGTCACCAATGTTTTAAATTATTAATGATATAATAATAATAATCCTGGCATTTGATATGACGTCTTATCACATCGTTGAGACGTCTCAAAGCGCTTCACAGAATATACTGTAAAAGGAGTTGACTGTATATTTTGTGGGCGAACAACGGTAGCTAATTGCGCACGGCAGCGCCCCACAAACAGACGTGGATTCAGTGACCGAATTATTAGATTTTGATTCTGGACTTCAGATACTCTGTGAGAGAGCAACATTACCTGTTACATCCATGTGAATCCACATTACATTGTGACATGCAGAAGCTGTTGTATCTGTATTTATACATCAAATTTTACAAACTATGAAAAATACACGCTTGTTAGTCGATTGGCGGATCGCTTTCATAATAATCCCTTTTTGTCATTCAATCCATGACTGTTTGTGGGACGCTGCTGTGCGCAATTGGCTGCCGCGTTTCATCCTCAAAATACACAGTCAATCCATTTTACAACATATTCTGTGAATCGTGTTGAGACGTCTCAACGATGTGATAAGACGCTATACTAAATCCAAGGATCTTTTTTTTTAAGTGTTTATTACCCCAGAAAACGATCCACCGATTGACCAACAACCGGTTCCTAATTACTGCTAGTTAAACAGAGGCGTGCGGAGTAAGATTACATGGAGATTAATCAATAGATGTGATGGGTTATCAGGCCAGAATGCTGTACTCGATTAAGAGACATTTGTTGTGGTTACAGGAGGAGGGTGTGGGAGAATTCTAGATGGATGAGACCTTGTGAAGGCAAATCTCAAGCACAATGACCTACCTGAACTGATGCGATAGTGAAGTCAATGTCTTTGTCTTTTCCAGCTAAAAAGATGTCGGCTTGCTGTGATGCTAGGGCCCGTCAGAATGAGAAAGCTCAGCTACAGGAACTGAACGACCGCCTCCTCCATTATGTCCAAAATGTAAAGAACATGAGGGATCAACTCTCAAAGGTACCGAACTGAAACCCCCTTTATACCTGGTCAGAGCTTTCTTCGTAGTTTCCGTTTACTCCTCGTAGCTTAACGGTTAGAGCAGTCGAAACCAAGAGGACCCGGGTTTGATTCCCAGGCAGGACGAAGCGTTAGGCAAGTTTCCTTACTACACATGGCTCTGTTTGCCCAGCAGCAAGTAGGAACCCGGTTGACAGTCAATTGATGGATATATAAATGCAAGGATTATTATTATTATATATATATATATATGTTTCTAAAAAGAGCCTTTCATCAACAACATATGCTGCTGTGGGTAGGATTCCAGCATACACAAGAACACTAAAGCACAAAATATTTTAAACCAATAGCGTCCTGGGTGACAGCCTTGAGTTTCATCCTTACATTAGCAAAATGTTCTCCATTCCTTAACCCACCCAGACTCCCAACATGAGATCTCCCAGTGTAAGAATCGCCAGTGCATCTCATACCCACTAACAGTAATTGCCTCAACAACGTTTGGAAAGTCTAAACAATATGCATTTCTAACAGTAATATTATTCAGGATTACCCAACAGACAGTAAGTAATGTTTCAAAATCCTTCAGAAATGTGCCAGGAATATGTCAGAGGTGTGTGAGGATGTGTGGAGGGTTCCAGCTTAAATAACGTCAGTTATTTTCTCATGTTAGAAATATTCAAATGCTCATTTCCATTAGGCAACATGTATTTTGTTGGTGACAGTCTGTCTGACGAGGTTATTAAGAGGGTCTCTGTGGCTTTTTCCAGATGTCAGCTTGATGAGCAATCATTCTGGCAGTTCAATTAAACACCAGTTTGGAATTAATAGCTCCACATTTGACAGCAGAGGCTTGAAACAAAATCATCACAATCACTTATGTAGTGCAATGATTGTTTGTCTATTGGGATTCCAGATTTACATAAATATTGGAATTAAATTGCAAAAAAAGATTAACTGTATATTTTGTGGGAGAAACGTGGCAGTCAAGTGCACACTACTACAGTAGTGTCTCACTGTTGGTGAGACACTACTGTGTGCACTTGACTGCCACGTTTGTCTATTGGGTGACCACATTATTATTTTGAAAAAAAAGTTTTTGGAGGAATTATTAACCCCAGAAAGCAATCCGTTAATTAACTAACACTTGGATTTCTACTTACTGCTGATAAGCAGAGGCGTGTGGAATAAGGAAACTTGCCTAAGGTTTTGCCCTGGTCGGGATTCGAACCCAGGTTCTCTCGAGACGATAGCCCTGAACCGCTGAGCAACAAGATTCCTTGTTATTCTCTGTTATTATGTATCTTGTTTTCCTTCTGATAAGCCGCTAGGGTTTATTTGGCTTCTGATTAGAGGAAGGTGACTACGGGTTCCTGATCCTAGAGTGATGCTGAGGTTTGCCTTTCATTCCTCTCTGTCACAGCAGCACTTGAGTGAGTTACTGCACCTTTGCCACACACTCACTACACCTCCAGCATAAACAACCTCAGCAGCTGTACAGAACAGAAATAGGAATCATTGCGGTGTATCACCACCAATGTAGGTTTCCCTTTATGTCACAGCCAACAAATACAGAATTGTCGATTTATTATAATAATGATAATAATCCTTGCATTTGACATATTGCCTTATCACATCGTCGAGGATAAATCCACGACTGTTTGTGGGATGCTGCTGTGCACCATTGGCTGCTGTGTTTCGCCAACAGAACATATGGTCTATTCACTTTACAGTCAATTCCGTGAAGCGCTTTGAGACGTCTCAATTATTATTACTATCTGTCTGTGTTGGATTCAAATCCAGGTCTTATACATAGAAAAAAAGATGCTAACTGTGCCACTGAGAACTTTATCTAACGTACTGTCCTGGCTTTACTAACTCTATATGATGCTGCTCTCTGTGTAGGTTGATAAATGTGCTGAGTTGAATCGGATCTGGGACATGGAAGAAGAAATGCTCTCTATTCGCAACATGTATAACAGTGAAATCCAAGTCCTTCGCGACCAGCTGGAGCAGAACTGCAAAGAACGGATGCAGATTGAAATTTGCAACCACAAAAACTCACAGCTAATCGCTGAATTCAGAGAAAGGTTGTATACATTCACAAAATATCCCAGGATAGAATAAGAAAGAAGTCATAATAATAATTTGGAATAATTACTTGAGTCACTCAATCCACGGCTGTTTGTGGGACGCTGCTGTGTGCAATTGGCTTCCGCGTTTCGCCCACAAAATATGCAGTCAATTCACTTTACAGTATATTCTGTGAAGCGTTTGAGACGTCTCGGAGACGTGATAAGGCACGATATCAAATGCAAGGATTATTAATATTGTAGGAAATAAAGAAATGAATGTGAGAGTTGTTACGGTCTGGAATACACTGTCATAACGGGTGGCGGAAGCAGTTTCGATTGTAGCTTTCAAAAGGGAAGTGAGTGTGCTTGGCGGACTGCTGTGAACAAATTCTTTTTGAAATTTTTTTTTATAAAAGGAGTTATTACTCTCGGAAAGCGATCCGCCAATCGACTAACAACCGGGTTCCTACTCACTGCTGGGTAAACAGAGGCGTGTGGAGTAAGGAAACTTGCCTAATGTTTTGCCCTGCCCGGGAATTGAACCCGGTTCCTCTCGCTTCAGTTAATAACATCTAGTTAGAGCTCTTACAAATAAATTATTTATGCTTGTTACCTCATGCCAAATTAAATGCGAACAGTATAAATTCGGGTCAATGGGTCTTTATTTGTTCACGAGAAAATTTTAACAACCTTTTGAAAAATAATTGAAGGATACACAGCAACTGAGCACAATTAATATCTTCAGGATAAAAGGCTAATTTCCTTAATACATGAGACCTGCCGGTCAAAATATTCTTATGTATTTGACTTCCTGAAGGAACCAAAACGTAACTGTATGATAATAATATAAATACGAATCCTTGCATTTGATTGGGACGTCCTCCCGGTGTGAAAAGTGCTATACTAATGTCATTTTGTTGTTGTTATTGATACAGCGCCTTATCATGTCTTTGAGACGTTTCAAAGCGCTTCACAGAACACCCTGTAAAATGAATTGACTGTATATTTTGTGGGTGAAAAGCGGCAGCCAATTGCGCACAGCAGCGTCCCCACAAACAGTCGTGGATTGAAGTGACCAAATTATTATTATTTATTTCAATGTTATTTATTTGATGTGCTTTGTTTGGGTGTAGTGTAATGGCGCTGAATGCATGCATTATGCAGAAGGATGAAGAGAAAAAGAAACTGGAGGTTCTTCTGGTCCAGAAAGAAGCAGAGTTGAAGGAGATCCAAGATAATACAACAAGCTGCATACCACAGTTGGAAGTAGCCAGTCGAGAACTTGAAATTCTACACAGGAACATTGCAGAAATCCAAGCGAAGTAAGACTACCCTTCTCTAAAACATGTAGCTATACAACATAATCCTTAATAATCCTTGCATTTGATATAGCGCCTTACCATGTCTTCGAGACGTCTCAAAGCTCTTCACAGAATAGACTGTAAAGCGAATTGACTGTATGTTTTGTGGGCAAAATGTGGCAGCCAATTGCGCACAGCAGCGTCCCACAAACAGTCGTGGGTTGAGTGCCTTAATCAGTACGCTACAGGACTCTCTGATTAAAATTGATCAAGTGTAAAAAGCAATATGTGTATCTGGAAGTTGGGAGCAGACATTGGGGCTGGGCTGAGCTGTAAATCTTTCTGTATCCAGCGTTTGTAAAGAATTGTTCTTCGTACAGTAAAACTCGCATAAGTCTGATCTGTGTAAATCATATAATCGCCAAAGTCATACATCTGCCCAAGTCCCGCTGAATTTCCTATACTTATGCAAGTTTCACATAACTCATTACTTTGCATATATTAAGTCATATTAAATAGATGGTTCCAACTGATATGACTTGTGAGAGGTTTACTGTAATAGAGGAATGCAATTTCTAATGTAGACCAGACTTACGGGAAGATAATCTCTCCTCCATGACAGATCTGAAACGGGCCATTGCAATCTGAGAGGAGACTCTCCACAGCACAGACCTGCCCTTGTTTGGCATCATTCAGCACCAAACCTCCACATTCTTGTTGTTAAAAATGAGAGTTAAGGCCACGTAACAACACTTTCAAAGCAACACCAATGGAATAGCACGAGTGCCGGGCATTCCTCAATGCAGTTTAGTTTGGTAGACAGGCTGATTTTGCTGCTGATAGCAGAAGCGTAGCAGTTGATAGATATTGTGGAGAGATCTTTTAAGATCTGCTATAGTGTCCCTCTGTGTTCGAGAACCATCTTCTCCTTCTTCACACTTACTAGCCATTGTCACGATAAATAATCCTTGCATTGGCATTTGATTTGGGTGGGACAGGCTTCATAGACTGAATGGCCTCTTTTTCTTGTTTCCTGTGTTCCTAATTGCAGCTGTATAATCATCTAAAGATCAAGGATTGCTGGAACAATAATAGTAAAATAATAATCCTTGCATTGGATACAGCGCCTTATCATCTCGTTGAGACATCTCAAAGCGCCTCGCAGAATATCCTATAAAGTGAATTGACTGTGTATTTTGTGGGCGAAACGCGGCAGCTAATTGCGCGCAGCAGCGTCCCACACACAGCCGTGGATTGAGTGGCCACATTTTTTTAAATTGAAAATCAACTTCAACAGTTTCATAGGGTTCCTTATACCAGAGGCACAAGCTTCAGTCGTGCGTGTTGGAGCAGTATGTGTTCGAGTTGTCTGTGTTACAGCTACAGTTGTCAACATATTGGACTTCTCTCAGTCTGTTTCGAGCTCCTGACTGATTTAACAACCAGTCTTGACTCCAGATCTGATGACAAGCAGAAAATTTTCTTCAACTAAACTAACATACGTGATAAGATTGTGCTGGTAAGTTAATGTGTTCTCTCCAGCACAGACCACTAATTGTTACTGAGTCCAGATTCCAGACCTGTTAAAGATAAAAGAGAGAACACTGTTGGATGCTGTGTCTAAAGAACTTAAACCTGGAGTCACTAATACTGTGGTTATGCTGCTTGTGAAAAGCAGCTTTCCTGTTAAAGAAGCAAGGACTGGTTTCAGAGTTCTGTCCATACACTTGTGGAGTCCTGTAGCTCAGTGGTTAGAGCACTCGCTTTGCAAGTGAGAGACCTGAGTTCAATTCCAGGCAGAGGGCCAAACCTCGGGCAAGTTTCCTTACTCCACACACAGAGCCTAATAATAATCCTCCAAAACAAAACAATAATAAATTGGTCATTTTCAATCCATGACTGTTTGTGGGACATTGCTGTGTGCAATTGGCTGCCGCGTTCGCCCACAAATATACAGTCAATTCACTTTACAGTGTGTTCTGTGAAGTGCTTTGGGACGTCCTCCCAACGTGAAAAGCGCTATTTCTAATGCAAGGATTATTATTATAATAATAATTAATATAATTATAATATTATTATAATACATTATACACAGTTTGCAAGCTCACAAGAAATTGGGGCTTAGTTCAGTGCTAGTATTGAACCTGTCAGGCAACCCTAAACTCCAAACCACCTGACAACTTTCAACAGACCACATAATAATAATAATCATCATAATATTAGTAATACTTGCACTTGATATGGAGCCTTATCACATTGTTGAGACGTCAAAGCCCTTCACAAAATATACTGTAATGTGAATTCACTGTATATCTTTGGGGCGAAACCCGGAAGCACACAGCAGTGTCCCACAAACAGTCGTGAATTGAGTGATCAAATTATTAATTGTTTGAGGAGATAACTATCCCCGGAAAAAATCTGCCAATCAACTAACAACCAGGTTCCTACTTACTGCTAAGTAAACAGAGACGTGTGGAGTAAGGAAACTTGCCTAAGGTTTCGTCCTGACCGGGAATCAAACCCGGGGTCTCTCGCTTGTGAGGCGAGTGCTCTAACCACTGAGCTACAAGACTCCACATGATGGGTTAAGGCTCCTGATTCTGAGTATTTTCCGAGTGTTAAAAATATAAATTAGCCATCACATTACAGACCTGTAAACCTCACATTTCTTCAGTATTTCCCTTGAGTTAGATAGTGGCTGTCGTGGAGAGTTAGCAAGACGCACACAAAATGTTCTGAATTCTCTTTTGTACGAAGACTAAAGTGTCTATGATTCCTTTGTCCAACCTCAGATCACTTCCGCTCTGAAACAGCAAGCAGACCCACCAGATTTCTGTCTCATAAATTTAAGCTGGTGATGTTGTGTCATTTTTAATTATTATACACCGGTTTACATGTTGTGCACTGTATACTTTTTGACACTGGGTTAATGTGGGTTGACCAGGATTAATTGTGAAACTGCTCTGCAGAACCAGTATTGCATTTTGTTTAAGCAGCTGTTTATTCTTCAACTAATATTGGTCACTTGTATATACAGAAACGTGCATTAATTTTGACTATAAAGCAACGCTTGACATACAAAGGATTAATTGAGTGCAGTGTTCTGAAATATTGTAATTAAAGTTTTTGCATTTTAAAGTAGACAATCTGTCAATTAGTCACATTATAGAATGTAATTATGTTTTCTCGCAAAAAGCAGCTCCTTCAGATTGAATAAATTTACATTTAAATAATAGTTTTAACCTTTAATCCTAAAGCTATTAATTTAAGTACCTTTAATTTACAATAGTCATTCTTTCTTGGCTTCATTATGAAACATTTATTATTATTATTATTATGAAGCATACCATATTTTCTGGTTTCCTTGGTATAATTACCTCATTGAAGCATTGTTCATTTGGATTATTTCTTATTGCAAATGTCAATTTCCTTGAAATGTCAATGAAATGTCGATGATAAAATACTGGGGATGGTATTTTCAAATCAAATGGAAGTGGATAAACCACATACTGTTCAGTGATCAGGAGTCCTGTAGCTCAGTGGTTGGAGCACTTGCCTCACAAGCGAGACCTGGGTTTGATTCCCGGCAGGGCCAAACCTTGGGCAAGTTTCCTTACTCCACACGCCTGATAATAATCCTTCAAAAAAAATAATAAAAATGGACACTTCAATCTATGACTGTTTGTGGGACGCTGCTGTGTGCAATTGGCTGCTGCGTTTCGCCCACAAACATACAGTCAATTCACTTTGCAGTCTATTCCGTGAAGCGCTTTGAGACGTCTCGAAGACGTGTTAAGGCGCTGTATCAAATGCAAGGATTATTATTATTATCTGGTAGTATTGATGAAAAGTTGTATTAATCCCTTCATAAAAAAATTGGTTACTCAATCCACGACTGTTTGTGGGACGCTGCTGTGCGCAATTGGCTGCCGGGTTTCACCCATAAAATACTCAGTGAATTCACTTCACAATATTTGCTGTGAAGCATTTTGAGACACTTCGAAGATGTGATAAGGGTCTATATGAAATGCAAGAATTATTATTATTATTTTATCTTACCTGGCATGTTCTTTATTGATTTTGTTTTCTGTGTGTGGCTTGTTTAGGTATGAGAAAGAACATAGAGAGGCCATGGATCTTCAATGCCAGATTCAGCACCTGAAACACAGTCTGGATGTCCAACAAGAATTTCACTGCAAGGTCAGAATGCTTCAGTCATGTCAAACTTGTATAATAATAATAATTAAATAACAATAACAATCATTTTATTTGATACAGCGCCTTATTGGGTCATTGAGATGTTTCAAAGTGCTTCATAGGATATATTATTCCATATATGATGATGATATATACATTGTATATGTATATATATATACACACTGTGAACAGGTAAGATGGATTTTCCAAATAGGGTGTTTCTGGACCTATTACGTATTTACACATAGAGTAAAAAAACTTCATGCTGACTTAGGAAGGCAGTAGGCTGGATACTGTGGATGAGATTAAATTGGCTGTGGGGCTTTTGCATCTAAATCTTTTTTAAACACAAGTACAAGTATGGAGTAGTTCATAATGAAAAATGTCTTGCTAGTTTTTCTTTCTCATTCAACAAGAAACTCTTATAAAGCCCAAGGGAAGTTGATTGAGATTCATTTAATTACCATATATGCTACCCAAACACTTCCAGTAACGAGGTTGCATGTATTATTATTTTAATGCAGTCATTAATTACTTTGAAAAGAACTGACGTTTAATGGGGAAAGAAATCCAATTTTCTTGGTATCCGGTAATCTACAAATACCAGGATCCAAGAGTAATTACACATCAGCAGTATTTTGAGGGGATGAGGCCACATCATAACCACAAGTGTAAATCTATGCAGTTTATATGTGTCGCCTAAAACTGTTAATGGTTTGGGATACACTGAGTGCAACTCTGTAATGATGGGTACAGAAAAGGAGTTTCTAATGATGGTCGTGAAATCAGCAGCAGAGATAAATGTGTCAATTCCCTTAATGAAAGTTCACTGCTACAAAACACGGCAGCCAATTGCGCACAGCAGTGTCCCACAAACAGTCGGGGATTGACTGACCAAATTATTATTTGTTTATTTATTTTGAAAAGCAATCCACCAATTGACTTACAACTGGGTTCCTACTTACTGCTGGTAAACAGAGGTGTGTGGAGTAAGGAAACTTGCCCAACATTTTGCCCTGCTCAGGAATTGAACCCGGGTCCTCTCGCTTGTGAGGCGAGTGCTCTAACCACTGAGCTACACAACTCCACAAAATAATAGGATAAAGCTACTTGGGTTATTTTTAAATAAATGCTCCAGGGAAGTCATAAAAAATGAAGACTTGCTGACTTTCAGTAAAAAATATTCTGACAGTGCATAGTTTCCCAGTGGGTATTTAGGCTTTTCTCTGAGATGAAAAGTTTAAAAATAGTGTTTGCAGGGAGAGCAGTGTGTGGCTATAATAAGCTCAGCATTAAAGTCCAGAGAGTTAGACTTGTAGTTCTGTGCTCTCATGTCATCTCATGTTATTTTGAATTGTTGTAACTCTACAAATGAGAGTAGAAAAACAAGGCAATGGCTTTTCTTTCAGTAACAGACGAGCAACAATTCTCTGTGATCAATAATAATTTGGTCACTCGGTCCATGACTGTTTGTGGGACGCTGTCGTGCACAATTGGCTGCCGCGTTTTATCCACAGAGTATACAGTCAAACCACTTTACAGTATATTGTGTGAAGCGCTTTGAGATGCTTGAAGATGTGATAAAGCGCTGTATCAAATGCAAGGATTATTATTATTAACATGGGGCTTGAATCCACAACCTTCTGACCCACAGGCAAGAATGCCAGGCTGAAACAAGCTAAACTGAGCTAAGCTTAGAACAAATATACCATGGAGCGTTTAGTCTTTCTGACTCCTTAAGACAGGGGGAAAAAAATAATTTTCTCACATGTCTGCCGGGCACACCCAAATGATGAACAGTCGTTTAGATTCCAGTGTGTAATGAACCTGAAGAAAAGCAGGTTGCTCTGGTTTTCCATTTAGTTGCGATTCCTGTTTAAGCTTCTGTCAGTGGGACCACTCTGCAAGTTAATGTAGTTGTCCATTCTATCCAGGTTATGCTGAGTTATGATAATAATCATAATAATCTTTGCATTTGATATCACGCCTTATCAGGTCATTGAGACGTCTCAAAGCGCTTCACAGAATCGCACGCGAGAAAACCTGGGTTCGTTTCCCGGGCAGAGCAAAACTTTAAGCAAGTTTCCTAACTCCACACGCCTGTTTACTTAACAATAAGTAGGAACCCGGTTGTTAGTCGATTGCCAGATCACTTGCCTGGGGTAATACTCCCTTAAAAAATTGTGGTCATTCAATCCATGACTGTTTGTGGGAACCTGGTTGGTAGTCGATTGGCCGATCGCTTTCCAGGGGTAATAATCCCTCAAAAAAATAATTTGGTCAATTAAACCACGGCTGTTTGTGGGACACTGCTGTGCACAATTGGCTGCCATGTTTCACCCACAAAACAATCAATCCACTTTACAATATACTCTGTGAAGCGCTTTGAGACATCTCAGCGATGTGATAAGGCGCTGTATCAAATGCAAGGATTATTATTATTACTATTATTATTACAATATGCGGTCATTGTTCGTTGAGCAGAGTGAAAGCCTGTTGTGAAGTAAACGTGCGTGTTTTATTTCAGGAAATTCAGAAAATGAGAGACAAAGTAGATGAATCAGAGATTTTGATCCAACGACTGGAGGAGAAACTGAGAAGAGACACCAGGTGCGACAGTGAAGCCATGGATTTAGTGAAGAGGATTCGAGACACTAATGAAGCTGAACTCATGCACTTTCAGGAACAGGCTGAAAAGGCCTACAATCAAAATGTAAGTTTTTGATCGTCATCAGGTGCTTTCTCTCTGGCTTGACACTGTTTAACTCAGAGCAAACATCTCGTAAACGGAGCATTTGGGTTTTTAATAATAATATTATCGTTAATAATCTTTGATTTGATTTTGCGCCTTATACAGTCACTGCAATTTACAATATATTCTGTGAAGCGCTTTGAGACGTCTAGAAAACGTGAAAAGTGCTATAGCAAATGCAAGGATTATTATTATTTATTATTATTATCACCTCTTCAAGATGTCTCAAAAGCGCTTCACAAAATTCACTGTAAAATGAATTAACTGTACATTTTGTGGGTGAAACATGGCAGACTATTGTGCATAGCAGCGTCCCACAAACAGCCGTGGATTGAGTGACCACAGTTTTATTTTTTTCCCCTCAAACAAAATATCAGACATGGATGAAAGCCAGAAGGCCTAAAAATACATAAGTTGCATCAGTTGGAACCTTACATTTAATGTGATTTATGTAAAGTATGAGTTATTCAATGGGACTTATGTAGATATACGAATTAGGTGATTATGTGGTTGATACAGATCAGACTTATGCGAGTTTTACAGTATACAGTTATTACAAACACATTTTTATTGTCATCTTTGTCAACCCAGATTACTAAAATGTAATAGTCCTCTTCATAAAGATTTACACGAGTTATTAATAAGAAAATTGGATTGAAATCAAGTTGTTCTCTAAATTAAATGAAGCATGTTTTTGCTTCAAGCAGCATTTATGAAACCAATTTCACTGCGTATTTTTCTCCCATAAATAGGTGATCATAATTGGAACTGGTTTATGTGAATTACAATTACATCATTGGTTTTCAAAATTTACACTTGACCTCCTTGTACCTCATTAATACTTAATAATAATAATAATAATAATAATGATAATAATAATCCTTGCATTTGATATAGTGCAGTATCACATCATTGAAACTATCAGGAAACAGTACTTTTTGTGAAGCGCTTTGAGATGTCTCGAAGACGTGATCAGGTGCTATATCAATTGTGAGGATTATTATTATTTGCATCGTTAGTAGTTTGTTAAACATTATTTATTCTGTGGTAATTTTGCATTTTACCTTCCTCCTTTTCTCTTCTATTTAAATCCCATTCCAGATTATTGATCTAACGGCGCGTCTTAATAAGGATCATGTGGAACTGCAGCAAATTCGAGATGAAAACAGGTGTCTCCGTCGGCATATTAATGATCTGACAGTAGAAGTCAAAACCCTGCAAAGCAAGGTGAGCAAGAACATGGGACACATCAGGTCAAACAGTCTCCTGCTTCTCTTATGTGTTCCCCACACTTCTCTATATTGTACAGACTAGAGAGAAACTTGCTCAAGTTTGGAGTCCTGTAGCTCAGTGGTTAGAGCACTCGCCTCGCAAGCGAGAGGATCTGGGTTCGATTCCCAGGCGGGCCGAAACATTAGGCAAGTTTCCTTACTCCACGCGCTTCTGTTTACCTAGGAGGTGTAAGTAGGAACTTAGTCTTGTTAGTCGATTGGCCGATCACTTTTCAGGGGTAACAATCCCTCAAAAAAAATGTGGTCAATCAATCCACGACTGTTTGTGGGACACTGCTGTGTGCTATTGGCTGCCATGTTTCACCGACAAAATACACCATCAATTTACTGTGAAGCACTTTGAGACATCTCAACATCTTGATAAGCTGCTATGTCAAATGCAAGGATTATTGTTATTAAATTGATGCAGTGAATAAATTAGCATTTTTGTCTGGTGCAGGAGCAGATATTAAGGTTGCAGCAACTTTGCTTTCTACGCTAGAGAAAATCAAAGGGAAGTTTGAAAGAGTTTATTAGTTTATTAGGAAAGTCCAAGAAAGGTCTATTTTGCCACTTAGCAAGAAATGTATTAAAATTTTTACTAACTAGGTCATCATTAATCATAAACTGAGGCCGGCTTTCAATCTGCCTCACCAGAAATCATTGCAAAATACATCTGTAATTCAGTGACCCCGATAATTTTTTTTTGTACTGAGAACATTAGAATGTAGGAATCAGAATGGTTATTCTTTCCACTTAACCTGCTTTGCCAGATCGCACCAGCTTTTAAAACTATTATTAATAGGTGTCACAGCCTGGATCATTTGGTAGCACTCTTGCCTCTGAGGCAGTAGGTTGTGGATTCAAGCCCCAAGTCAGGACTTTGAGTTTATAGTCCAGGATAACACTCCAATGCAGTGCCTCTCCTAACAGAAGCATAAGCCATCACTGGGGAGAAATTCTAGCTTTACTTTATTGATGTAACATTTCAGAACATGCAACTGGGATCCTACTCACTGCTCGTAAACAGAGGCGTGTGGAGTAAAGAAACTCGCCTAAGGTTTTGCCCTACGGGGAATCAAACCCAGATCTCTCGCTTGCGAGGCGAGCGCTCTAACCACTGAGCTACAGGACTCCAAGTCCTGTATTATTAGTCGATTGACGGATTGCTTTCCAGGGGGTAATGATACATAAAAAAAATTAGTCACTCATTTCCACGAATGTTTGTGGGACACTGCTGTGCGCAATTGGCTGCCGTGTTTCACCCACAAATTATGCAGTCAATTCATTTACAATATATTCTGTGCGGCACTTTGAGATATCTCAATGATGTGATAAGGCGCTAAATCAAATGCAATGATTATTATTAAAATTTGGCAAATTCTTAAATACAATAGATTCGTAGAGTAATACAAATCTAGACCCAGATGGAATTTCTCCCTATAAATGCCTTGGATTATCCAGAGTGACCCAGTTGTGTTGTGAAAAGCCTCTCCAGTGAGGGAAAACAAGAAATAGTTCAGAGGCAGAACATTCCCAGCATCCACAGCCCTGGGGATAGAGTTATATTAATAGTAAAGTAAAGGACCTATAGATATGACAGAGTGCTTTAACTGACTGGATGGATGCTGCGATAATATTGCTTCCGTAACATCCCATTGCTTTATCACTTAAAGAAACAGCAGCTAATCCTACAGTCCATCACACCACTGAATCAGTACAGATGTGTGAAACAAAAGGAAAATAACAAAAACTTGTATTTACACACGCTCTTCACACAGGGCAGCGTCTCAGGCGGAGCCTGACTCCAAGCCGGGGGGAGGGAGAAGGTGACCGTGAGCGCGGTCGAAGAGAAAGATCTTCAGTCGTGATCTGAAAGAGGGGAAGGAGGGGGCGAGGCAGAGGGACTGGGGCAGAGAGTTCCAAAGCTTCAGGGAGTAGTGGCTGAAAGCACTAAATAAATAATGAAAACAGAAAAAGATGCAGCGGAAACAAAGAGTAGAGAAAAACAACAGATTAATGTTACTTAAAACAAACACAATGGCAGAATTAGATTCACAGCGATGCAGGTGGGGAGTGACATTTCGCATAACTCTTTCAAAGAACCAGCACAGGCTCAATGGGCTGAATGGCCTCCTTCTGTGCTGTAAGAGTGCGGGGGAGTGGGGTTGATCAGGGCTATGGGGAGAGTGCGGGGGAGTGGGGTTGATCAGGGCTATGGGGAGAGTGCGGGGGAGTGGGGTTGATCAGGGCTATGGGGAGAGAGCGGGGGAGTGGGGTGGATCAGGGCTATGGGGAGAGAGTGGGGTTGATCAGGGCTATGGGGAGAGAGTGGGGGAGTGGGGTTGATCAGGGCTATGGGGAGATAGCGGGGGAGTGGGGTTGATCAGGGCTATGGGGAGATAGCGGGGGAGTGGGGTTGATCAGGGCTATGGGGAGAGAGCGGGGGAGTGGGGTTGATTTGGAAGCTCTTTCCCTAGAACCAACGCAGACACGATGGGCTGAATGAGCTCCTCTGTGCTGTATAATTCTATGATTCTATAATCTTTAAATACTCCCACAGATGATTAATGGGGCAGCAGTGTTGCCTCTTGCTGAACTACAGCCAGTCAAAGCCATTTGTCACATCAATGTGGCAGGCAACAGAGACTCACATATTTTTTCTAGCAGACATGTCCACTCACAAACTATCCACCATCAAGACTTTCATGTCACAGATGACCCTTGTGAACCAGTTTGCCACACAAGTAATGGCATCTGCAAATTTCAGGAGCACATGATATTGTGCAGATAGAATGTGGGCTGATTGATGTCTGTTCCCACTCATTTTAACATTGGAAATCTCAGCATTTTCTCTCTTTGTTTTTCTTTGTTACATTATGGTTACAGATGCTGAATTGCCTACATTTAAAGGAAGCTGTCATCGTGAGATCAAATAGGTTTGATGTTACCTTGTTGGCCTGTGCTCCTGGACCAATATTATTGCATGTGAAAGACATAGTAAAGTTGGTCCTAACTTCAGACCACTGAAGGCATTGTGGCCAGTCTAACTTCAGTACATTGCTATACTCCAAAGTTGATTTCTTGTCAGGGAGACAGAATCTTACAGCACAGAAGGAGGCCATTCGGCCCATTGTGCCTGTGCTGGCTCTGTGAAAGAGCTACCATCCAGTCCCACTCCCCTGCTCTTACCACAAACATAGCCCTGCAAATTCTTCCTGTTCAAGTACCTATCCATTCCCCCTTTGAAAGCAATCATTGAATCTGTTTCCACCAGCCTTTCACGCAGTGCATTCCAGACGGTAATTCCTGGGTAAAAACATTTCTCCTAGTCTGGTCTCCCCTCTGGCTCTTTTGCCAATTATCTTAAATCTGTGTCCTCTGGTTACCGACCCACCATGTTCTCTGAGGAAACACAGCCTGAACATTGTTGTGAGTCTGGATTAACACAATTTATGTTGTTGGAATTATAGTATTTTTCTTCTAATTAGCACCACCATCTCAGACCTAAATAGTCATTAAAGGAAGTTGTAACGATTACACAGGGTTTGAACAAATGGTCTAACTTTAGGGCTGAGTCCACAGAGTTTATGTCTATAAGAGTAACATGCTCTCTTGAGTTACAAATAGTAACTGCTATGGGTTGGTAATTACATCCTATTTACACTGGAAAAATGAGACCTAAAGATGTCTAAAAACTGGTAGAAAACTGAGAAAACTTTGCCCTTAATGTTTGTATTCTATAGAGCCTATATTGGTGCAGTTTAATCTGGTTTTATTAAACAGAGAAAGTTTTTCATTTAGGAACATAAGTATGATTTCCTAGATGAAAGAAGACCAAGGACCATCCAATTCGCCTTCCACTATCTTGGCAAGCGCATGAACAAGTCATGTCCCAAACTATATACTGTATCCCCAGATATTATTTCCTAAAAGGAAAAGCACCTTGAATCATCCTCCTGACGTGAAAGGCATTGTATATTATTGTTTGCATAGCTCTTTTAATGGATATGTTGGGGAGAAAAAAAGAGGATCCAAACTTGGCAGATTTATTAAATGATTCCTCTCAACGGTTTTTACTAATGGAAACTGTGGACAAATTGCAGATCTAGTTATTTCGGCACAAGATTCTGCAACCCAAGCAATCATTAATGAATATAATAATATTATTATTATTATTAGTGAATCATCTGCTACCTAGAAACATCTTGTGGATCTCAGCAATGAACTGCAGGGTAGCACTGTAATCACAACACGCTTCAGTTTGATGTTTTGGGTTAGTAAAGGCATACACTGCTAATCGGTGGTTCAATGCCACAGATTGTGAGCTGAAAGTCCAATCCAATGCACAGCACAAAAGGTTCCTCAGCAGAACTATTATGTGGAATGTCAGAGTAAAGGCAAACTCAGGGACGAGCTGGTGAGTAAATATCATACGGTTGCTAACTTCAATGCGTGCATGTCTTGGTGGCTAACACATCACAACTTTACCCCATTGTGAGTTATCATGAAAGGTAAGATAACATCATCAAAAATCAGGCTTATGTACAAGAAAAAATTGCAGGATTTTGAGCTACCGCTCAATTATATATTAATCATAGGACTTGAAGATTTACCAGCATCGTTCTCAACTTTGTTGGTCTGAGTTCAAGAGACCATTTGTTCTGGTTCATAACAACATGATTTTCCCCCTCTTATAGCTTCTCTACGAAGAGGAAACCAAGATAGCTTTCATTGAAAAAATGACTTGCGAACATCAAAGGAATCAACAACATATACAGATACTGAAGACGAGGCTCGAGGTCAGTCCTGTATCATTTCATTGTTACATTCACTGTTGGAAAGAAACATTTAGAGTGAAGAAACAAGACTTTCATTTACATCACAAATGGAGGAAATTGGCCAATTGTTTACCGTTTTGCTCAAAAAATACATTTAATCCACTGACAATACGTTCTGTGGAGCTTTGAGACGTCTCGACAAAATAAGGCGCTGTATCAAATACAAGGATTATTATTATTATTATTATTATCACCAGTTTGTAATAATAACACTTTGTTACAAGGGACTTTGAGGTTACTGTTAGCTTTGAGTTTAAATACATTGTTCATTCATGAAACCTTTTGGTCATTTAAAATAAATTGAGACTGAACAATAAGGAAAATAAAACCGTGTCTGTCGTTATGTAGCGATTGTCAGTGTTGATTTATTGTAGGTTGTGTCTGTCTGGCTGTGCATTCATGTTATTTTTCTGGTGCTCACTTCTCAGGAAATGCAAGATCTTGTCTTGGCCAAAATGAAAGAGCTTAGTTCTCAAGACAAGTCTCCCTGCTTACAAGGGGACATCGAATCCATAACAGCTGTGCTTGATGATGAAGAAAAAAAGTAAGCATTGAGATAGTGCATAAATACTTATTAAGTTGATGTTTAGGATTTGCACTTCTATTGACTGTTCACTTTAGAGTGTATTCTGTGAAGCGTTTTGAGATGCTCAGGGACACTACCCTGTGTGAAGGGCGCTATATAAATGCAAGTTGTCGTTGTTATTGAGACGTCTCAACAACATGATAAGGTGCTATATCAAATGGAAGGATTATTATTATTGTTATTATTATTATTAGCCCGTGTTAGACCACTTTTAATTTAGCGCACATTGTGTATCATATTCACTATAATTTTAACACCAAAGGAATCAGTGACATTACATTTATTCTGTTTTTGGAATAGAATTCGGGAGAGTCAAGTTCAGTGCTGCCTCAGGAAGTCTTCGGCGAATGCTAGGAACCGTTTCCCTGTTAGCTGCATTCCTTTGAACTTACTGCACTGTCCACTGCCAACATGTCAGACCCCGTGCACTTCTACGAGTCAACCCTTGTGCCCGCCCGTCTCTGGGCTGAGCTCATGTACCACACCAAGTCATCCCCTAGCGCCACCAGTCGCTGGGCTGAGCTCCTGCAATTCTGCAAGCCAACCACCTCCTTGTTTATCCTCATGTACTCCTCCTCGCCAACCTCTGTGTCCACCAGTTCCGTGTCTGTCCTCGTGCCCTCCGACCAGCCAGCCTCTCTGTCCCTCAGCCCCTTGTCTGACTTCCTGCACCTCTACAAGCCAACCATTCTACCCGGCAGCTCCAATCCAGATGTCATGTGCGTCTGCAAACCATTCGCACAGTTTGTCTACTGGTTTGGCCTCGTGTGGTGTTGCAAATTCCCTGTGTTGTCCACATAGTTCTAGTCTGGCCTCGTGTAGTTCTGGGAGTGATCCCCATTATACAATGGCCCCGACAATGTACAAAGCGTCTACAAGTTCAGCTCAACCGTGTTCATGTACTGCACCTCCAGAGGTGCATTCCAAACCTTGCCAAACAGCCGGGCTGCAGAAGATCGGGCATGAAAACTGTGTAGGTAAGAAAATGAAGACTGGACTAGACACACAGCTGCCTCTTTTGAAGCTAAAAGCTATGTTTTTAACTCGTCGATCGTATAGTTAGTTACTTGTCAGATATATAAAAATGCAATAGTTTATAACATTAAATTTACCATGTTTTAATATGTTCTGTTTTGAATTAGTTAAGAAATATTCAAATGTGAACGTACTATGGTAATATTGTCTAAACAGTTTGTGAATTAACCTATTTCCTGTGCCCCTCACTGTATTCATAAATAGTAATCATTTCCGGTTACATTTACTCTTTACAAGGCTGTCATTGGTAGCCAGACAAATTGTATGTTTTACATTACTTCAGCTAATGTATCGTTTTATCATAAAAATGTTTCAGCAGTGGTTTTATGTTATATCAAACACATGTGCATTGACATTTAGTTATACTTGTAAGAACCTAAGCCATGTACAAAGCACAGAAAACCAATAAACTATATAAGACCTGAGGCTATTGGGCGCATCTATTCTGATATGTCTTCTTCTACAGCACATTGTTCTGATGATGAGACAAAGAGACACTGTTCAAGACCTTCGTCCCATTCTGTAGACAACAAAATAGGCCAAGGGAGAGACTATTTCAACACTATGTTTAAGGAACTGAAGAAGGACAGCTTATACAGCAAGTGCCCTGGTTACAAATTCTCTCCCACTACGTGTGAGCAAAACAGACCTTCCACCAGGTAAAACCCACTTACACACTGGTCTTTATGTAACAAAGATAAGTTATTGGCCCATTTTGTTGAACTGACATGTGATCTTCATGCTGTGAACACTGTTTTTCCTCAATGTATCATGGAGAAAGTTCTGCTAAGGAGCTGTATGATGAATGAAATTAAGAAACTCCTGACATATTCGTAAAATGTTATGATCGTTGTATAACAATTGTGTTTTGGACTGAGCGAGCAGAGAAATCAGTCAGGGTTCCCAATCCTGATCATTATCCTATGACCCCATACTGCAACTGCCCATGTGTGGACATTGAAGAAGAGAGAATATTGTATTAGGTTTGTCCTCCATGTCAAGGACACAGACACGCACACACACACACGCATATATATATCCATATATTAAAAAAAACTTCAGGCTTGTGTTATCGATGGTAGGAGAGCGCTTGCCTCACAAGCGAGAGGACCTGGGTTTGATTCCCGGACAGGGTGAAACATTGGGCAAGTTTCTTATTCCACATGCCTCTGTTTACCCGGCAGTGGGTAGGAAATCGGTTGTTAGTTGATTGGCGGATCGCTTTTCCGGGAGTAATATTCCCTTTAAAATAAATAAATAATAATTTGGTCACCCAATCCACGGCTGTTTGTGGGACGCTGCTGTGCGCAATTGGCTGCCGCGTTTCCCCCACAAAATATACAGTCAATTCATTTTACAGTGTGTTTACACTCCTCGCTGGTCTCCCCAGCTCCTCTATTCAAAAGATCAGCTCATTCAAAATTCTGCCGCCCGCATACTGACCCGCACCAAACTCTCACACCTGGGCCAGAACTCACCAGCCACCTCCTCCCCTCCGGCTCGGAGTTAGGCTCCACCACTTAAGCACTCTGCGACGCTGCCCTGTGTGGAGGGCGCTATATTAGTGAACGTTGTTGTTGTTGTATGTCTGTGAATTGGCATCGTACTTTAAGAGTATCCAAACTCACTCTTTGGATGAAATTTCTTGTTGCGTTAAATCTAGTGGCACGACAATTCTCATCAACTTACATGTGTTTGTCCGCTAAGATTAAACATATCAATGGATTTCAACAGCTAATGACATATTACATAGCCAGTGGGAGAGGTTATCAGTTAGGAAGTATTGTAGTGCATTTCTAAGGTGCAATAAAAAAGGAAGGAATTTTTAAAAAAATACATAAAATAAAAGTATTGAAGGACAGATCAATAGATAAATAGAATAACGCAACCAGGAGAAGATCAAACATCACATAGTGAAAAAGAACAATCTCGCAGCTGACAAACCAATCACGGAATGGAAATAATTTGTGTAGAAGTGTGTATAACAAGTGTAGAAGTCAATGTTATTTGTGTCAAGATTTTTTTATATAAGAAAACATTTTCTTCCTATCCATTTCATGTGATGTTTTCTTTCCTGCCATCCTACCTATTGTATTTATGTTTTGCCTCCTCCTGTGTCTCTATTTTCATTACTAATTCACTCCTTTTATAGTACAATACAGAATTACATTTACATACCGCTTTTCATGTCGGGAGGACGTCCCAAGGCGCTGGACAGCCAGGGATTTAGACCTGAGCTGGGGGTTGGGAACAGTGAGGGTGGAGGGCAGAAAGGTAGGAGGGTGACCGAAGGCAAGGTCAAAGAGGAGGGTTTTGAGATGCGCCTTGAAGGAGGCGAGGGAGGGGTTGAGGTGAAGGGACTGTAGGATGGAGTTCCAAAGGGTGGGGGCAGAGAGGCTAAAGGCCCGACCGCCGATGGTGGGGCGACTGAGCGGGAGACTTGGAGGGAGCGGACAGGTTGAGGTGGGGTCAGCAGGTCGCAGAGGTAGGAAGGAGCAAGGCCGGAGAGCCGTGAAGGTGAGGATGAGGATTTTGAACTTTATCTTATTGTCAGAAGTGAATGCTGTTAGTCGCCGACGTGGTCAGTTACGTTAATTCCATTTGTTTCCTATTTAATGTTGAGATGCTAAAGCTGGTGGAAGGAATCCTAGAACAGTGGAGGGTGGGAGGGGGGNATTTCTGAGCATCAAGGGAGCTACGAGAGGGTATGCTGGATCCGTTGAAATTTTAAAGGCTGAGGTGGATAGATTTCTGTGGTCAGAATATCAAGGGGTACGGGGGTACGGGGCAAAGGCAGGTGATTGGAGTTGAGGTACAGATTCACCATGATCTCATAGAATGGCGGAACAGGCTCGAGGGGCTGAATGGCCTATCCCTGTTCCGATGTAATCCCTGGAGATTGAGAGGCTGGAGGAGGAAATCCCAGAATGTTGGGAGAGTACAGGAGAGATTCCATTAATTGCATTTTTTTCCAATTCCTCATAAGGTGTGGATCCTCTTCAAAGCAAATTCAGAAGAGGTGTAAACCGAGGAATACATTACGATGAATATTTAGTGCACACTCCTCCCATTTAATTGGATATCTTCCTGGCCACAGCAATCAGATTGGAGGCTTGGGTTTGTCTGCTTCTTTCTGCTCCTATAAGAAATTCTGAAGTGAGAAAAGATTATCCTAATCCAACAGACTATGCCATCTTGCACTGTCATGAACTTTTGCCCAATAGCTCCTTTGATTTCCTGAGGGAGATGAATAGCCACAAGTGAAACTTCCAGGTAGCTAAAACTCTGAGATGTCTCCCTGACTACTGAAGGTGATCGGACACAAACATTCCTACGTATTAAACTGTCCCCTATTTACTGAGAAGTGTGATCTGGAAACCATTAGAGAATAAAACAGTGCAGTCTTTAAACGTGGGTCGATATCAATGGTGTACAGAGAGAGAGAGATTGCCCAAAGTGGAAAACAAACCTGAAGCAAGCACTGTTGACAGAGGTTACACACACAGGTGTTTGTGGGTTTTACGCATGTTTCTTGACATTTCATTCAAACAATCTTCAATCCACTAATTTGTTTAGGTTCTACAATTCATATAAAGCTATTCCTGCACTCCTTTATCGCTAGGTAGGTAAACACAGCATCTGGTGTAACATCAAGCCATTGATAAGGCACTTTATCAAATGGAATAATTATTATTATTATTACCAACCAGACAGGTTTGGGTTCCTGGTATGTGTTGAGTGGTTTGGGTGGGTCCAACCTTTTGGCTGCTGAGGGCTGGATGCCCCACTTGAGAAACATCCGTGGGTCGCAGAAACAGTATATTTGTGTTTCTCTTCCAGAAACATAACATAACATTTATAGCTTATGGATCAAATGGAGGGAGGGGGAGCTGAACAAGGCTGGATAATTATGAGCTGTGAACAATGGTTGGAAAAGCTAGAGCTCTTAAGTCTTGAGAGAAGAAATCTTAAAGTGGACCGTTTTAGAGCTGTGTAAAATATTAAATGGCATTGGAAAAGCAAACCCAGAACAATACTTTAGGAAGACAGTAGAACAAGAGGACGTAGGTTTAGAGTTGCAAAGGGCAATTTCAGGACAGACAACAGGATGTTGCTTACCCTATAGATGCAAACAAAACGTTTCATTAAAACACAGCAAAAGCATATCATGGATGATACACATAGCTTATTAATTATTATTATTATTATTATGTACATAGCTTAACTACATCCCTTGGTGCAAATCACATTGGTACCAAGCCACAACTTATCCTGGACACAGCATACCTGTTTAGGTTCTTAAATTGTAGAGTCCCATAGCGTAGCGGCCTATATCAAATGCAAAGTTTACTTTTCTTATTATCATGAATCATTGTTGCAACACTTCACCCTCAAGTGCGCTGGAACAATCAGCGCACTGATGAAAATTAGTTGCATCTACATTTCTGCCAGGTTAGCTAAAATCAGGTCTGCGCTGGCACAAAGGAATAGGTAAAGACCCACAAGTGTAATCGCTCAAAAACATTTGTGTACATTTGACAAAAATGTTCAGATTTTGAAAGATCTAAACACCGCCCCCACCCCACGCGTTGGGAAAGCTTACCAGGTAGCAATATCAATGGCCAAGCTGAGTGGTTTGATCTGGTTAGACTCCAGCAGTTACCCCAACTCACACTCTGGGCTCCCCCCAAGCCTTGGCTCTCGCCAACCTGCGCCTAATACTCTCTGGAATTAAGTAAACAGGATGTGTCCCTCCGGGGAGAGAGAGAGAGAGAGAGGAGAGAGAGCGCATTCCATTCCGACAATCTCTCTCTGGGATTTCCAGGTGTAGTTGGGATGTGGGGAATTCTCAGCTTGGTTTGGAGACTCTTAAGCAATGGTGGTGGGTTTCCGCAGGTGTCAGACACCCGGCTGAACAAAATAAAGTTGGTTTCAGCCAAGTGTCTGACACGGTGCCATGTCCTCTGTACAGCAGCACGTTAAACAGTCCTATTCCAACTTATTTGCTTATTTAGGAAAAGTAAAATTATTGATGAGGCTGCGATGAAAGTCAACCTAACCTGTGCTTAGGAAATGACACAGGGAATCAGCAGGCAGCGGGAAGCAAGTGGTTTTGCTAAGCTGTTGCCAATGAGACGTCAAGCCCAGGAGAGATACTGCAGCCTTGCAAAGGAAATAATGAATATCTCAGCCTCGCGATCAGAAAACAGAGGACAGAGCCGTCTTCACTCAATGCTAGAGATGGTTTAGATGTGGTTGGCAGATAATGTGTTGCCACTTATTAAAAGTTGGCATTGTAATCGGAGACAACACAAGCTATTTTAGCCCCTGCTTTAAAATACTATAAATCGCACGTTTCAATTTGAAGAAAGGCGACTGCTTCAACTAAAGATAAGTATGTTCGACTTTTCATTTCATTTTGAGTAAGGAATGTCAGACATTTTTCTTCAGTAGAAATTGACAGTAAACTGTGCAGACATTAAGTGAAGGCAAACAAACGGACGAACACACTCCCAGAGAGTTGCAAGATGCTTGTGATTTCCTTCCGTACTCTCAGCGCCTGTGTATTTCTGTGTCAATCGGTGGTCACATTTGCCCACGCAAAGTTACAGTCAAACCACTTGACAGTAAATCCTGTGAAGTGTGTTGAGACGTCCCAATGACGTGATAAGGCGCTGTATCAAATGCAAGGATTATTATTCTTAAAATCCTTGTGTAAATTCAAATGAACAAAACTTGTGGAAACATGCACAATCAGAGTCAAGCTGTTTGTACTTACCCAGACCTGAAAGGAACACAAAAGGTGATGTTTAACATGATGTATTTTCCCGATAGTTGACTTTGGAAGTTTTTTTTTACTTACTGAGAAAATATTTCTATTAACTCTATTAACGCTTTATTGCAGCACAATAGGAAACGTCAAAATAATCGAAGTATCCTCAAGTGGCCACTTTGTGCGGATCTTAAACAATTCCTGTGACAAGGAGGAAGATATTGGCAACTTTATTGTACAGCAGAATGTTGGTGGGCACCCTGTCTTAGTCTATAGATTTCCCCCGAGGACCCGACTAAAACCTGGCAGAAGTGCAACGGTAGTGGAAATAATCTCTCTATTTATACTAATAATCCTTGCATTTGATACGGCGCCTTATCACGTCGTTAAGACGTCTCAAAGCGCTTCACAGAATATAGTGTAAAGTGAATTGACTGTATTTTGGGGAGAAACGCGGCAGCCAATTACACACAGCAGCGTCCCACAAACAGTCGTGGATTGAGTGACTACATTATTTATTTATAGGGATTATTATCCCCAGAAAGCGATCTACAAATTGACTGACAACCGGGTTCCTATTTACTGCTAGGTAAACAGAGGCATGTGGAATAAGGAAACTTGCCTAAGGTTTTGCCCTGCCCTGTGCAAGGATTATTATATTACTCATTATCTTTGAGCTATTATTTTATTCTAATTGTACAACTTTTTTTGCTTTGTCTAATATAACATGCCACTTTGGTTTGTAGGTATGGGCAGCTATAGCCAAAATCCCTCATAATCCTCCGACAGATTTTTTATGGAAAGAGCAACATAAATTTGGAACAGGTCCAGAATGTACAACCATCTTGTGCAGCCCTAATGGGCAGGTAAGTGTTCAGCATCTTAACGTGAATCATTTTAATATCAATATAGAGTAAAAGTAGCATAAGTCTGATCTGTATAAATCGTATATGCATCCAAGTCATAGCTTCCCACGTCCCATTCAAGAGTTTATATTCTGTGTAAATTTGACATAATTCACACTTCCGTCATAAGTCATATTAAATATATGGTCCCAACTGATACGACTTGTGTGTGGTTTACTG
>NW_024704746.1:26493069-26542742 GCF_018977255.1 Callorhinchus milii
ACAAAGTGTCCCAAAGCCTCTGAGCCCCTCCACCCCCTCCCCCCTCACCCTCCACCCCCTCCCCCCCACCCCCCTCACCATCCCCCCCTCCCACCCCTCCCCCCTCCACCCCCTCACCATCCCCCCTCCACCCCTCCCCCCTCCCACCCCCTCACCCCATCCCCCCTCCACCCCCTCACCCTCCCCCCTCCACCCCCTCACCCCTCCCCCTCCCTCCCCTCCCCACCCCTCCCCTCCACCCCCTCACTCACCCTCTCCCACCCACCCCCACCCCCTCCCCTACACCCCCTCCCCACCCCGTCCCCCCCTCCCTCCCACCCTCACCCTCACCACCCCCCCCCCCCCCCTGGAGAGCCCACAGACAGAGACATGGAGTCCTCTGTTGGAATGTAAACTCCGGATAGTTTCCCAGAAAGTGATGGTTTGACTGATGTTAGTGCCTTAGATTTGAGTTTAAACCCACAGTTGGACAACTTCCTGACCAGCCCAGTGGGGGGGGAGTGGGGGAGTGGGGGAGTGGGGGGGTGAATGGCTTCAATATTGTTCTACCACATGGAGGGGAAAAAATAAGCATCAACGCCCATTAATACCCTCTACTCTGGGCCCTGTAATGCAGAGCTGTGGGGCGTGAGAAGGAAATAGACAGCATTTATTATTATTATTATTATATTATTATTAATTAGGTCTTTACCTTGTGGTAATTCAAGCTGCCACTGCGTTCACCTTCAACCTGAACACTGTGGAGATTGTTAACCAATTTGCTGGAATGTGTCTTTTTAGGTAAAGTGAGATATGTGTCTCTTAATAATAATCCCAGTAACAATCCTTGCATTTGGTATCGCGCTTTTCACGTCCTCGAGTACGTCTCAAAGCGCTTCGCGGAACAGACTGTAAAATGAATTGACTGCACGTTTTGTGGCGCAAAACTACTTCAGTTTAAAGTTGTGTGAGGTTTTACTGTAATACATATTCCTGGAAGTTGAACAGGACTCCTGTTATAATTCAGGGCAGGGTATCAAAACTGAAAATGTAACTGAATCACGGAATGGTATCATGAAACAGTTCTGCAACTAAACCTTAGGCAAGTTTCCTTACGCCACACGCCTCTGTATACCGAGCAGTAAGTAAGAACCTGGTTGATTGGCGGATCGCTTTCCGGGCGTAATGATAATCCCTCGAAAAATCATAATAATAATTTGGTCACTCAACCCACGGCTGTTTGTGGGGACGCTGCTGTGCGCAATTGGCTGCCGCGTTTCGCCCGCAAAACATACAGTCAATTCACTTTATAGTATATTCTGTGAAGCGCTTTGAGACGTCTCAGAGACGTGATAAGGCGCTGTCTTCAAATGCAAGGATTATTATTAGTATTAGTATTCTAAATGCGGCCTGACCAGAATACTATGTAGGTGGAGTATGACTTTACTGGGATCTGAAGTCAACTAATGAAGCAATATAGCTCAGCATTGTGTCTGCCTTGTTTATTGCCGCCTCACATTGTTTTGTTACGATAAGCATTGAGTCAGCAAACACCCCTCGATCCTTTTCAACTATTCCTGTGCTTGCAGTTGTTTTGGAATAGGTTGTACTGTGGTCGAACGGGAGCTTTATTGTGACTGATGAGCTGGTAGGTTCTGAAGCCACCTGAGAAGACGTTTAAATGACATTGAATGACTGATAGAACAATAACACCCATAAAAGGGGCATAGGTGAGCAGTGATACAGGGTTGGGGAGATCCGTGTTGATGTGTGTAGTAACATGGATTAATTACCGCTCTGCATGCAGTCAATTTCATTCTTGAAGTTGACGTTCTTTGGAATGGATTACAAACGGTCAATTTCAGGTTACGCCTGACTTGGTGAAGTCTCACAAATCATATTATTATAATAATACAGTACAAAATTACGTTTGTAAAGCGCCTTTCACATTGGGAGGATGTCCCAAGACGCTGAGCAGTCAGGGATTAGGACCGGGGGGGGCGTTGGGATCCCAGGGGGTGGAGAGAAGGAGGGCGGCCGAAGGCACGGTTGAAGAGGAGGGTTTGAGACGGGTCTTGAAGGAGGTGGGAGAGGGAGCGAGGTGAAGGAAATGTGGGATAGAGTTTCAATGGGTCGGGGCAAAGAGGATAAAGGCCCGACCGCTGATGGTGAGGCGAGTTGGGCGGGGAATGTGAAGCGGAGGGAGAGGATAATATATTATAATAATCCTGCATTTGATACAGTGCCTTATCACGTTGTTGAGACGTCTCAAAGCGCTTCACAGAATGTATGGAAAGTGAATTGACCGTATGTGGAGTCCTGTAGCTCAGTGGTTAGAGCACTCGCTTTGCAAGTGAGAGACCTGAGTTCAATTCCAGGCAGAGGGTGAAACCTTGGGCAAGTTTCCTTACTCCACACAGAGCCTAATAATAATCCCTCCAAAACCAAAAACAATAATAAATTGGTCATTTTCAATCTATGACTGTTTGTGGGACATTGCTGTGCGCAATTGGCTGCCGCGTTCGCCCACAAATATACAGTCAATTCACTTTACAGTGTGTTCTGTGAAGCGCTTTGGGACGTCCTCCCGACGTGAAAAGCGCTATATCAAATGCAAGGATTATTATTATTATTTTGTGGGCGAAATGCAGCAGCCAATTGCGTACAGCAGCGTCCCACAAACAGTCGTGGATTGAGTGACCAAAAAGTGGTCCACCAATCGACTAACCACCAGGTAAACAGAGGTGTGTGGAGTAAGGAAACTTGCTTAAGGTTTTGCCCTGTTGGGAATCAAACCTGGGTCCTCTGCACGATAATTATCAGTCTAATCGCCTGTTGGTCCAATGCCCACCTGATAGATATATTTCTCTTCGAAGGCATATTACTTGTGCTCCAGCTTTCGCTCTGTTGTGGAAAGATTTTATAAAATCAGAATATTAGCAGAAGTGCTGTAGCGTATTAGTTGGAGCACTTGCCTCGCAAGCGAGAGGACCTGGGTTCGATTCCTGGGTAGAGCGAAAAGTTGTGCAAGTTTCCTTACTCCTCACGCCTCTGTTTACCTGGCAGTAAGGAGGAACCCGGTTATTAGTCAATTGGTGGATCGTTAACTGAGCCGCAGTATCCCAGAGCACTCACTGCTGATGGCAACACGGCCCGGCCCGGCCCGGCCCATCGGCAGTCACTGGGGGCCGGGAATCCTCCCGCTCAGCTCCTGGTAACCCCACAGCCAAAGCCCAAATGGATAGGGTGGTCCTAGCTGGACAAGAGCGGAAAGCTGGCCAGACAGTGATATCAATGGCAAGCTACGCGGTGTTAGATGGGTGGTCAGCAAAGAGAAGTTGAATTAATCGTCGAATGTATAGTGCGCATCAGAGTATGTGAGAAAGAGAGAGGATCGCTGAATAAAATCAGACTGTAATCCACAAGTGAGATTGGATCCGACTTAAGACAAGAGAAGGCATCTGACACTGTGTTAGAATGGAGGCTTCAGCAGTCGATTTGTGCTAACACTGCAGTCTGTCAAAGCCGGGGAGTGCGCTTAGCAACGCGCAAATACAGTACTGCCTGGGCAATGTGACACTGTCAACTTATGTGAACAACTGACCACAAAGTGTTTATTCCAGACATCCACACAGCCGAGCAGTGTAATCTTATGTTTTTTCTTAAATATAAAATCATATCCAGTGTTCCTCGCCACCATTGTGCTTCTTTGGCATCAGCCCTCTCCGGGGTCCACTGGTTCCCTATCACACATACTAAACCCCGTACCCCCATCACATCAGCCCTCACCGGGGTCCACTGGTTCCCTATCACACATACTAAACCCCGTACCCCCATCACATCAGCCCTCAACGGGGTCCACTGGTTCCCTATCACACATACTAAACCCCGTACCCCCATCACAGCAGCCCTCACCGGGGTCCATGGTTCCCTATCACACATACTAAACCCCGTACCCCCATCACATCAGCCCTCACCGGGGTCCACTGGTTCCCTATCACACATACTAAACCCCGTACCCCCATCACAGCAGCCCTCACCGGGGTCCATGGTTCCCTATCACCGAATAAATTGATTTCAAGATCCTCTCGCTCGTCTTCAAATCACTTCATGCCCTGGCACCTCCCTACCTCTCCGACCTGCTTACTCCCCAATCCACTGGCCAGCGCTCGCCTGGCTCCAGCCTCCTGCTTGTCCCTTGTTCCCTCTGTTTCACCATCAATGGCTGCGCTTTCGGCCACTCGGCCCCAAAACTCTGGAACACTCCCTCTCTATCCCTCTTGTGCCTACGGAGACTTCCCCCTCCCTCCGGCTCAGCGTTGTGCTCCTCCACTGTCAAGCGCTCTGGGGCGCTATCCTGCTTGAGGGATGCCATATAAATTTCACCCACAAAATACACAGTCAATTCACTTTACAGCACATTCTGTGAAGCGCTTTGAAACGTCCAGAAGATGTGATAAGGCGCTGTGTCAAATCCAAGGATTATTATATTATAATACATGCAAGTTGTTGTTGTTGTATTGTTACCGGCTTGACCCAGTTCCGAACAAATCTACCGCTGATAAGAATTATTTTAATAATAATAATCCTTGCATTTGATATAGCGCCTTATCACATTGTTGAGACGTCTCAAAGCGCTTCATTGAATGCACCGTGAAGTGAATTGACCGTATCTTTTGTGGGTGAATTTTAGATTAACGGATTGAAATTGAAAGTTGCCATCGCAGAAATAAGGTAAAGTGATAGAATATTTCTGAGAGACGGGGAGGTTGTGAGGTTGTGTTCGAAACCCTTCATGTATTTATCATCTTTTTTGGTTTATGTGGAAATTGTTGAAATTGTAAAATGCACAACGTGTGGCAATTTACATTGGCTTTGGCCAAAAGATAAAATGGTGAATATCAATGAACGTACACGACATGTTCCCAATTAACAATAACAAAGTCTCCTTTGGGGAGTGTCCTGTTTCTAAAAATAGCCAAGTATTGCTCAGTGTTACAGTAAATACTGACGTTCTTGGGACATTTAGAAAATATTAATTGCAATTTCAGGAAACTTAGTCAGATAACAAGATTGCGACTCCCCCTCCCTGAGCCGGTCCCGAACCTCGGGGTCTGGTTTGACCCTCAACTATCCTTTCTCCCCCACATCTGTGCCATGACCCGCTCTGCCTTCCCCACCTCCGCAACATGGCCCGACTCCACCACTGTCTCACACCGCAGCCCCCGAGACCCTCACACACACATTCATAGCATCCAGGCTCCACTGTGCAAACTCGCTGCTTGTCGGCCCCCAACTCCTCCCTCCACAGACTGCAGATCATCCCGAACTAACTCTGCAGCCCGTGTCCTCTCCCCCACCGGGCACCGTGACCCCATCACCCCCATCCTCTCCCCCACCGGGCTCCGTGACCCCATCACCCCCATCCTCTCCCACACCGGGCTCCGTGACCCCATCACCCCCATCCTCTCCCCCACCGGGCTCCGTGACCCCATCACCCCCATCCTCTCCCACACCGGGCTCCGTGACCCCATCACCCCCATCCTCTCCCACACCGGGCTCCGTGACCCTATCACTCCCATCCTCTCCCACACCGGGCACCGTGACCCCATCACCCCCATCCTCTCCCCCACCGGGCTCCCCGACCCCATCACCCCCATCCTCTCCCACACCGGGCTCCGTGACCCCATCACCCCCATCCTCTCCCACACCGGGCTCCGTGACCCTATCACCCCCATCCTCGCCCGACTCCCCTGACTCCCCATCACACAGAGGATACAGTTCAAGATCCTGGTCCTCACCCTCAAAGCCCTCCATGGCTTTGCTTCCCATGACCTCCTAACCTCCTACCACCCTATTCGTTCCCTCTGCTCAGTGGGCTCCGGTCTGCTTCATATCCCCCGCCTCGCTCACCCCACCACGGGTGGGTGGGCCTTCTACCACTCTGCCCCCACCCTCTGGAACTCCATCCCACAGTCCATCCGCCTGACCCCCTTCCTTGCCACCTTCAACACCTGTGCCAGGACCCTCCTTTGACCGTACCTTGGGTCACCCTCCTTCCCCCCCCGATCCCGACCCCCAGCTTGGGTACGAATCACTGACTGTCCAGCGCCTTGGGACATCCGCCTGACGTGAAAGGCGCTTTTCACATGTAACTTGTTGTTTGTGTGTGATTATGGTGAGGAGGTCTGGGTTCGATTCCCGGGCGGAACACGCCTCTGTTTACCCGCCAGTAAGTAAGAAACTGCTTGTTATTCTATTGGCGGATCGCTTTCCAGGGGTAATAATAATAATCCTTGCATTTGATATAGCGCTTTTCACATCGGGAGGACGTCGCAAAGCGCTTCACAGAATAGACTGTAAAGTGAATTGACTGTATATTTGTGGGCGAACGCGGCAGCCAATTGCGCACAGCAATGTCCCACAAACAGTCGTAGATTGAAAATGACCAATTTATTATTGTTTTTATTTGATAATAATAATCTCTTTATTAAAACAAATTGGTCACTCAATCCACGACTGTTTGTGCGACGCTGCTGTGCGCAATTGGCTGCTGAGTTTTGCCCACAAAATATACGGTCACTCCACTTTACAGTATATTCCGTGAAGCGCTTTGAGACGTCTCGACGACGTGATAAGGTGCCGTATCAAATGCCAGGATTATTATTATATTTTAGCCTCTTCAATGATCGGTTTGCAAGTGGGACGTGAAATGAAATATACAAGTGTCTGCAGTCGTCAGTGAAAATTCTGCTGTGGAAAGAGCTGAATAAACTCAGCCGCTACGAATGCTATTAAGCACCATCCAACAGGATGATGGAACAGATATTTTCAGTCAAGCTCTGTTTCAGTAAGGTGTGATTTGTGTACTTGTTCGGCTAACCTCCTCTCCCCTTCCTCTGGGTTTTGGCTCCATCATTTTTTGGCACAGTATGGGGGAAGGGGGTGAAAAGCAGCTGCGGGAGTATATAAACTATCCCTTCCTGCAATTGAAGTACAGCAAATACAAATACATAATAGCCCCGTCATAATATTGGCATTCAGTAATTTTCAACATTTCGTTCCCACCCCCCACCCTCTCCCTCTTCACATACACTCGCCCAATGTGTCAGAGTTGCACTAAGTTTTAAATTCAAGGGGCGGTACAGGATATCAATTATTTTTCCCTCTATAAAGTTTTTGGACCTACTATTAATCCAGCCTGCGTTAGTGGAGTGGCTTGACTTTGTCTTAAAATGGATGATGATAGCAGTTTTCACTCTCAAAATGGCTGTCCTAGCATTTGACTCATTATAAAGCAAATTAATTGTCTGTAATATTTCCCCCCTTTTCCTCATAGTGAACGAACCCAACTGAAAAATCCCAATGTAGGATCCTGGAGTTGATCGTATTGTTTCAGATTTCTGTGGATTTGAATATCTGTCCCATAGCCTCTTGGTAATGGCGATGAGCTTTCACCTGAAAGGTTACTTATAATAATAATAATAATAATAATAATCCTTGCATTTGATATAGCGCTTTTCACGTCGGGAGGACGTCCCAAAGCGCTTCACAGAACACACTGTAAAGTGAATTGACTGTATATTTGTGGGCGAACGCGGCAGCCAATTGCGCACAGCAATGTCCCACAAACAGTCGTAGATTGAAAATGACCAATTTATTATTATTTTGTTTTTTTGGAGGGATTATTATTAGGCGTGTGGAGTAAGGAAACTTGCCCAAGGTTTCGCCCTGACTGGAATTGAACTCAGGTCTCTCACTTGCAAAGCGAGTGCTCTAACCACTGAGCTACAGGACTCCACTTAATGATAATAATAATCCTTGCATTTGATACAGCGCCTTATCATGTCTTCGAGACGTCTCAAAGCGCTTCAAAGAATATCATAGAATCATAGAATCGTACAGCACAAAAAGAGGCCATTCGGCCCATCGAGTCTCTGCGGCTCTTTGAATAGAGCAATTAATGTCAATCCCACTCCCCGGCCCTTTCCCCATAACCCGCAAACCCGTCCTCCTCAAATACCCGTCCACCGCGTTTTTAAAAGTAGTTATCGAATCGGCCTCAACCGCCCTTTCAGGCAATGTTCCAGATTCCAACAACTCGCTGCGTGAAAACATTTCTTCTCACCTCTCCCCTCGGCTTCTTTTAGAGACTATTTTGAATCTATGACTTCGAGTCACCGACACACCCACCAGTGGGAACAGTTTGTCCCTTTTTAACCTATCAAATCCCCTCATGACTTTGAAGATCTCTATTAGATCCTCGTAACCGTCTCTGCTCCAATGAGAATAATCCCAACCTCTCCAGCCTTTCCCCTAATCTCTCCAGCCTTTCCCCAGCCTCTCCAGCCTTTCCCCTAATCTCTCCAGCCTTTCCCCATGCCTCTCCAGCCTTTCCCCTAATCTCTCCAGCCTTTCCCCAGCCTCTCCAGCCTATCCCCTAATCTCTCCAGCCTTTCCCCATGCCTCTCCAGCCTTTCCCCATGCCTCTCCAGCCTTTCCCCATGCCTCTCCAGCCTTTCCCCAGCCTCTCTAGCCTTTCCCCATGCCTCTCCAGCCTTTCCCCAGCCTCTCCAGCCTTTCCCCATGCCTCTCTAGCCTTTCCCCTAATCTCTCCAGCCTTTCCCCATGCCTCTCCAGCCTTTCCCCAGCCTCTCTAGCCTTTCCCCATGCCTCTCCAGCCTTTCCCCTAATCTCTCCAGCCTTTCCCCATGCCTCCCCAGCCTTTCCCCTAATCTCTCCAGCCTTTCCCCATGCCTCTCCAGCCTTTCCCCATGCCTCTCCAGCCTTTCCCCATGCCTCTCCAGCCTTTCCCCATGCCTCTCCAGCCTTTCCCCATGCCTCTCCAGCCTTTCCCCATGCCTCTCCAGCCTTTCCCCAGCCTCTCTAGCCTTTCCCCATGCCTCTCCAGCCTTTCCCCTAATCTCTCCAGCCTTTCCCCATGCCTCCCCAGCCTTTCCCCTAATCTCTCCAGCCTTTCCCCATGCCTCTCCAGCCTTTCCCCAGCCTCTCCAGCCTTTCCCCAGCCTCTCCAGCCTTTCCCCAGCCTCTCCAGCCTTTCTCTAGCCTTTCCATATATAATGTAAAGTGAAGTGACTGTGGGTGAAATATGGCAGCCAATTGCGCACAGCAGTGTCCCACAAACAGCCACGGATTCAGTGACCAAATATTGGGTGAGGGCAGGATTGGGGGCTGCTGTGCTGCTGTGAGTGTCTGCTGTGTGAGTTACTGAAACTCTCAGTGTCTGTGGGACAGCACCCAACATAAACAGCTATGTTCAGAAAAGGGGTGGGGGGCGGGCAAAAATATTTCTGCATCAGGCCATATACATTTTTTTATTAGAATAATAAACTTCTTTGCTTACATGACGTGACTTTCATTCTGGCTATTTTGGTTGCTGAATTTGTCTCCCTGTACATATTAGTGTTTATACGATGGTGTCAGTATCTCAATGTAGAATCTTACAGCACAGAAGGAGGCCATTTGGCTCTTTAAAAGAGCTGCCCAACTAGTCCCACTCCCCAGTTAGAAAGGTAAGAGAGGGTGGGGAACGTGTAGTGATGATCCACAAGGAGACCAGGATCATGTTTGCGGACAGAACATAGAGAATGCTAATTTTGTGAATGTTGAAATTGTGCAGCAAATCAGTCCTTTAAGTGACATTTGTTGTATTCTTGGTAGTCACTGATGATGGAGCTCTCTTCACAAATGCTGATATAATCGTTTCTATGGCATAGTGCTCTCTTTTATAATAATAATAATAATAATCCTTGCATTTGATATCACATCTTCTAGACGTCCCAAAGCGCTTCACAGACTACACTGTAAAGTGATTTGACTGTATTTTGTGGCCAAAACACGGCAGCCAATTGCGCTCAGGATAATGGGAATTCGAACTCTAGATTATTGGCATGCAGTATGAGAAAAAATTCTCTCCAATGGAGCCACGTAAGTCCAGAACAAGTCTTAACTCTTCAAGTGCTAGTCAAAACAATCCTAAAAAAAGCCAAATACTGTACACTGTTACGCAAGAGGATATTGAGTATTCGTGTTCAACCTACATGAGAAGTTAGATGACAAGGTTTGAAATGCTCTCTCATTCTGCCTGAGCCTTTTTATTTAATTTGGAAAAAAAATGTGTTTTACCTTGATTGCACACCTTGAAAACACTGTTTCTTCTCTTTAGCCAGGGTCTTGTCTACAAGCACAAAACCAACATGACAGAATACAAACTGGTGGTGGTTGGAGCTGGTGGCGTAGGGAAAAGTGCCCTGACAATACAGCTAATTCAGAACCATTTTGTAGATGAATATGATCCCACAATAGAAGTAAGTCATTTTTCTTCTCTGCTTTGTTTTCAAAAAAAATATATCTTTTCCCTGTACGAAAAAGTGCTACTGTTGAAAATGCTGCACTATTAGATTTGCCCACAAGTAATCACAGCTTTGACCTTTAATGTGAGTTTCATTTGTTCTTAAATTGGTGACTATTAGCAGCAGTCTCATTCATTTTTTGGGGATCGATCAGCCAGGTATTTGACACGTACATAAACCCGTCAAACCAAACTGAGAATTCTATTCCTGCTTATCTAATTCCAGAGAGTATTAAGCACAGGTTGGCGAGAGCCAAGGCTTGGGGGGAGCCCAGAGTGTGCGTTGGGGGTAACTGCTGGAGTCTAACCAGCTAAACCCACACAGCTTGGCCATTGATATCACTGTCTGGCCAAGTTTTCCTGCTGCTTGTCCAGCCAGGACCACCCTATCCATTCGAGCTTTGGCTGCGGGGTTACCAGGAGCTGAGGGGGAGGATTCCCTTCCCTCAGTAACTAGTCTACGTTTCCAGGTCCTCCCAATGAGTTAGGCTGTCATCGGCATGGTCTATTTTGAGTATAATTATACCCTTTGAACCCCTAATTACATAGGAAATATTTGTGTTTGGTTCTGAGTAATGGCAGCACCTGTGTTTACTTGCTTTGTAAAAGGTGTTGTAATCTTTTATTATTATTGTTATTTATTGACATCTTTTGTTTGGTTTCTCCTCAGGATTCCTACAGAAAACAAGTAGTAATTGATGGGGAAACCTGTCTTTTAGATATTCTGGACACAGCAGGTCAAGAGGAGTACAGCGCTATGAGAGATCAGTACATGAGGACAGGCGAGGGCTTCCTGTGTGTTTTTGCCATCAATAATACTAAATCATTCGAAGATATTCATCATTATAGGTGTGTTAATAAGAGCAGTTGTGTCCCTACATCTATTAAAACACAACCCATTTAATTTGACTTTCCAGCTCAAGAAAATCTTTTTTGTTCGGAACAAGTTTTTTAAAAAAAATTAAGTGTCTTGATTTTTGGGTGTATTAAGGTTATCGAGTTGAACGCTATTCTTGTAATAATAATCAATATCTCTTAACATTTTGCCCAGTCGAGTGTCTGACACATGCGGAAACCGTTACTTAAGAGTATCCAAACCAAACTGAGATTTCCATTCCACCTACACATGGAAATCCCAGAGAGAGATTGTTGGAATGGAATGCGCTCTCTCTCTCTCTTTCTCTCCCCGGAGGGACACATCCTGCTTATCTAATTCCAGAGAGTATTAGGCACAGGTTGGCAAGAGCCAAGGCTTGGAGGGGAGCCCAGAGTGTGCGTTGGGGTAACTCCTGGAGTCAAACCAGCTAAACCCACACAGCTTGCATATATCTAACTTGAATCACAAAATCTCTCTTACTGATTGGATTGAAGTCCTGTAACATTTGTGTCATTCCACAGAGAACAGATAAAAAGGGTAAAAGACTCTGATGACGTGCCAATGGTCCTCGTGGGAAATAAATGTGATTTGCCTTCAAGAACAGTAGACACAAGACAAGCACAGGAACTAGCGAGAAGTTACGGAATTCCATTCATTGAAACGTCAGCGAAAACAAGACAAGTGAGTGAAATGGGGGAAACTGTCATGGCCTGTGTGGATGGGCTTTGTTCTTAATGGAATCATTGCCAGTGATTGAATGTGAACTTTAGCGACTTGCACAACTGACTGCTATTGTTAGTTACTTACACGTATGTCACTTGCACTTGGCAAAGCACAAAGGCAGCAACAACAAATCTCATTTCCACAGAGCCTTTCAAGTCGGGAGGACGTCCCAAGGCGCTGGACAGTCAGGGGTTTGGACCCGAGCTGGGGGTTGGGATCAGGAGGGGTGGAGGGAAGGGAGGGTGAGGGGTAGGAAGGTGACCGATGGCGCAGTCGAAGAGGAGGGTCTTGAGAGCAATTTTCAATTTTCCTTTCTGTGAAATATCCATTCTTTTAAGTTGTGAGACTCTCATTGAAAAGTGATTTTTTTTCCTCAAGACTAAGAGAAAAAATAGGTTTCAGTTTGGTTCACTTGGTAGCACTCGTGTCTCTGGGTCAGAAGCTTGTGGATTCAAGCCCCCAAATCAACAACAACAACAACTTGGATTTATATCGCGCCCTCTACGCCGGACGGCGTCTCAGAGCGCTTTACAGTAACAGATCCCGGGGCCGAGCCGGGGGGAGGGGGAGGAAGATGACCAAAGGCGCGGTCGAAAAGAAAGGGTTGAGTGCACAGTCTAGGCTGGCAATCCAGTGCAGTACTGGGGGTTTGTGCGTTGTCGAGAGTTGGCATCCTTCACGTCTGATGTTAAACCAAGTTCTTGTCTGCCTGTTCAGGTGGATATGAAAGATGTTTAAAAGAGATGAATTTCTCCTGTTATCCTGGTCCACAGAGCCAGAGATAAATTGGACATTCTTATAATGGCTGTTTTGTAATGCGGATTTCCGAAAATTAGAATTAAAAAAAAAAGTACTGCTGCATGCTCTACAATAACGATATCGCTTAGTCCTTTGGCTTGTTAGAGGTATCTACGTTACATTAATTAACAGGTCTTAACAGCGACTTGAGCGCTTTTGTGGAACTTTCACTTTCTTTGCCATCGTGAATAGGCATAACTGATCTTGAAAGCAGTTTTAGATCCCGTGTCTACGTTGCAGCGTAGCAGGAATAATATCTTAAGATTTATAATGTCATTTGGTGCTTGATAAACCTCTAGCTTAACGAAGCTTTGTTCACAAGTATTTATTTGACCTTTCCTTGAGAGCTGTTGATTAGTAATAAGTAGAGGCTTAAACATTATATTAATTGATTAAATTGGTATCTTCGGGACTGAAATCAACCTCTCTAATGGTGGCGGTGGTTCTCTTAGAAATCTCTGCATGGCTAAAATCACAACTCCTCGTTTTATGTGTTGGTGACGGGCAGACCGACCGGCGAATCGAGATGATTCAATATTCTCAAAAGATTTTTTTGAGAAAAAAAATCAGCACTGGGGGAAAAGAAATGTGAATCATTTTGTAACGTTTCTGTCAAATGCTGATTGAGGGAGTTGTGTTTTGCAATGCAGAGAGTGGAGGATGCATTTTATACACTGGTACGTGAGATTCGCCAATACAGGTTGAGAAAGCTCAACACTGAAGAAAAGACAACCAGATGCGTGGTGTTTAAATGTGTTGTGATGTAACGGGGTAAGTGGTGAATTTCTACAGGCAAGAGCTTCCTTCAGGCAAGGACAGAATACCTGTCTTTAAACCGTTTCGAATATATAATAATCCTTGTATTTGGTATCGCGCCTTATCACCTCTTCGAGACGTCTCACAGCGCTTCACAGAATAAACTGTCAAGTGAATTAACTGTATTTTTTTTGTGGACGAAACGAGGCAGCCAGTAATGCACAGCAGTGTCCCGCAAACAGCCGTGGATTGAGCGACCAAATTCTTTTTATGATGTTTTTTTGGGGAATCATTTTATTGAAGAGTTTATTACCCCCGGAAAAGCGATCCACCAATCGCTCCCCCCCTCCCCAAATTATTATAATAAAAAATAATAATAATGTTGTCACTCAATCCACGGCTGTTTGTGGGGACGCTGCTGTGCGCAATTGGCTGCCGCATTTCGCCCACAAAATACCGTATATTCTGTGAAGCGCTTTGAGATGTCTCAATGACATGATAAGGCGCTGTAACAAGTACAAGGATTATTATGTTGAAAGTCAACACTATTCGAGAAGAGTTTCTCCTGGTATCCTGGCCAGCACTTCTTGAGTTATTGATTATTGATTGATTATTCACCTCATGGCGGTGTGGGGGAATTTGCAATGTATAAAGTGTTAATTTTGTTGAGCTTACAACAAAATCCTCAAAGTGCTTCACAATTTACATTTCACACATTATTGTGAAGTTCTTTGAGGAGTTTTGACTTCTAGGCTCAATACAAATGGCAGTTCTTTCTTGGGTGTTTTTTTTCCCCAACATTTAATATTCCTCTTTATCAAGAATCATTTTTTTTCGCAAGAGTTAGACACCATTTCAACTGAACGTCAACAAAACCCGATGTGTACCTGTGTGAAACTTTAAAACCTTCAACACACATGAAGATTAATACAGAAGGTCGAGACCATGTTGATTTCTTTTAAAAATTCTATTCATATCAGAACGTTGATTGATGAAATTGGACTTTTGTACTGAAAAATGGAACATTGTGGAGGGAAATGTTTTGCCAAAGAAGCTTTTCGAGAGCAATATTCTCCCACAATGAATCCATTTGACAGCGTATCCTGTGAAGTGCGTTGAGACATTTCAACGATGTGATAGGGCACTAGATCAAATGCAAGGATTATTATTAATATTTAGCTGGAACATTAGATGTTGCATGTTATACCTGATAATTGCAGTGTAGTAATTTCAATCTCAGCAAAGTATACTTTGGAGCAGTTAATGTACTTGTGAGTTAAATATCACAAAGGAACGCACCTTGCATATTCAACAGTGGTAGGTGATTGATACTGATAACATACTGACTCTGTGTGTGTGTGTTTTACTTACAGGGCGTTGACGACGCTTTCTACACACTAGTCCGCGAAATCCGAAAGCACAAAGAGAAAATGAGTAAAGACGGCAAAAAGAAGAAAAATAAAACCAAGAAAAAGTGTTCGATTATGTGAATAGAATTTACTGTGGCTCAACTGAAAAAGTAATACCTGATTATTTTTTGTATTTTTTGTACATTACACTAAATTATTAGGCTTTCTTTTGATCAGTACTCTTATCGAATCTTGCTCAACAGACTGATTGATGCCTGTTAAATGATGGCGTGGTTTAAAAATGATAGGCTGTGCTATATTCCCATCAAATTCCATTATTCCTGGGTGTCATCATTCATTTTGTCAAAATTGGCAAAACCGGATCAGTTTGAACATCGTAATCCTTTGGGGCTTTGTGCATGTATCTATGCCTTTCTAAAACACATTTGTCTTTATTTATCACGGTGATATTTACCATTCAAGAGTGCCAATAGCTCGATAGATTTCCCTTCTCAAGCATAATGTTTACCTGGAATATATTTTAACTGCCTTTCTATGGTTGTAAAACTTCAGAATTGCACATTTTATATACAGATCTGTGCTTTGTTTTGTTATCAATGATAATTGATCTTATTTCTCGGAGTCCCTTTTAGTTGCCTTGACCTCAAAATGTTTGTTGATGCTCTGTGAAACTGAAAACTGACCAGTCTCAGACTTTGTAGCGTTTATAATGATATGGTTTGTCTGATATTTGTCACTGGCTTTGACACTGTACTGTTCGTATTGAGCAGATAATAAAATAAACCATGCCTGCAATGACTACAACGCTTTGCTAGGAGTGTATATTTGGAATCTATGGAACTGTTGACCGCACCATAATGTAGTATGTTTGTGCCCAACCCTCAACCTGCCAGAATAAACCAGTCTTATATGTGGTGAGTCGGTGTTTGAAATGCTATAATTTGTCTAACGTACCCTGAGATGTCACAGCTCTAAGGTAATTGGGTCCTGGATGTCGGGTTACTTACATTTCTGACAATGCAGTGAAGTGTGAACCGACACGAACTCTCAATTTGCTTCAATTAGTAATTTTTTTTAATAAAGATTAATAATAATTCTCACATTTGATAAAGTGCCTTATCACATCTTCCCAAAGCGCTTCACAGAATATACTGTTAAGTGAATTGACTGTATGTTTTGTGGGCGAAACCCGATAGCCAATTGCGCACAGCAGCGTCCCACACACAGTCGTGGGTTGAAGTGACCACATTATTATTATTATTTTGTTTTTGAAGATTTACGCTTGGAAAGGTGATCTGCCAATCGACTTACTGCTAGGCAAACAGGGCCGTGGGTGTGGAGTAAGGAAACTTGTGTAAGGTTACACATAACAAAGTTATACGTTAAATTAATGCTTACGCCGGCTCAGTAAAGTTCACTGCACTGAGCTGATCAGATCGAAACTCTGCGCTGCATGAGTTTAGTCAGTTGCAATGTCGATGGGAATTGTAAAATGAGGCGAGACATGTTCGAAGAAAATGTGCTATTGAATTCGTTAGCATCCCTTGTTCACATATTTGCACACATATCCTTTTGGGAAGACTCCTAGCGGGAGGAATCCTTGCGGGAGTCCATACAATGTGCGATGAGCTTGTTTAGGTCACAGTATGGAGATCCCCGGGAAAAAAATACGCCCATGACACTCCCCCCACGCAAGACCTTTTCGCTGGGGGTATACATCGTGTCTCTACGTCAATGGGTTGTGGCTTTCTTGCTGGAGAGAGACATTTTATCGATCAGTATAGATTTGTTCCTGAGCTGCCGACAAACTTGGTTTTAAGGCACTTTTGTAATTTGTGAATTTTGATTTTAATACAACTGATAATAACGTTAATTGGGAACGATGTTTAACCACATTACACCACAAGGGATGAGGGGAAGTCCAGTGAAGAGCAGAAGCCCGAAAACTGGACGTACATCGACAAAGGAATGAAAGGAAATGGGAACAACTTTCAAAGTAAAACGTGTGCTGTAATTGTCATAATGGCCTCGAGCCGGACTGCGTGGGACTGCGCGTGGGGGGGGGGGGGGGTGTGGGGGGGGGGGAGTGTGTGCGTATGTACAGTGTGTGTGTGTGTGTGTGTACAGTGTGTGTGTATGGGGTGTGTGGGTGTGTGTGTGTGTGTACAGTGTGTATATGGGGTGTGTGTGATGTACAGTGTATGGGGTGTGTTGGTGTGTGTGTGTACAGTGTGTATATGGGGTGTGTGTGATGTACAGTGTATGGGGTGTGTTGGTGTGTGTGTGTACAGTGTATGGGGTGTGTTGGTGTGTGTGTGTGTACAGTGTGTGTGTGTACAGTGTATGGGGTGTGTTGGGGTGTGTGTGTGTGTACAGTGTGTGTGTGGGGGGGGGTGTGTGTGTGTACAGTGTATGGGGTGTGTTGGGGTGTGTGTGGGGAGTGTGTGTGTGTGTACAGTGTGTGCATGGGGTGTGTTGGTGTGTGTGTGTGTATGGGGTGTGTGTGTGTACAGTGTGTGTATGGTGTGTGTGTGGGGTGTGTTGGTGTGTGTGATGTACAGTGTGTGTATGGTGTGTGTGGGGTGTGTTGGTGTGTGTGATGTACAGTGTGTGTGTGTGTGTGTACAGTGTGTGTGGGGTGTGTGGGTGTGTGTGTGTGGGGGGGAGTGTGTGTGTGTGTGTGTGTACAGTGTGTGTGTGTGTATGGGGTGTGTGTGTGTGGGTGTGTCGGTGTGTGTGTGTGTGTGTACAGTGTGTGTATGGGGTGTGTTGGTGTGTGTGTGTGTGTGTACAGTGTGTGTGTGTGTGTGTATGGGGTGTGTGTGTGTGTGGGGGGGAGTGTGTGTGTGTGTGTGGGGGGAGTGTATGTGTTGGTGTGTGTGTGTGCTGTACAGTATGTGTGTGTGTGCTGTACAGTGTGTGTGTGTGTGTGTGGGGTGTGTTGGTGTGTGTGTGTGTGTACAGTGTGTGTGTGTGTGTGTATGGGGTGTGTGTGTGTGTGGGGGGGAGTGTGTGTGTGTGTGTGGGGGGGAGTGTATGTGTTGGTGTGTGTGTGTGATGTACAGTGTGTGTGTGTGTGTGTGTACAGTGTGTGTGTGTGTGTGGGGTGTGTTGGTGTGTGTGTGTGTGTACAGTGTGTGTGTGTGTGTGTGGGGTGTGTTGGTGTGTGTGTGTGTGTGTACAGTGTGTGTGTGTGTGTGTATGGGGTGTGTGTGTGATGTACAGTGTATGGGGTGTGTTGGTGTGTGGGGGGGGGAGTGTGTGTGTGTACAGTGTGTGTGGGGGGGAGTGTGTGTGTGTGTGTGTGTGGGGGGTGTGTGTGTGTACAGAGTGTGTGTGTGTGTGTGACGCGGTGTTGCTGTTCGGGGTGAAGGGGAACTCACACTCCGCGGATGTGCACAAACCGGAAGTGAAAACTGATCAAATTCCTACACCGGAAGAGAAGAGCAGCGACTGATCACAGAGACTGAGGGTAACACCGCACACACCGCCCCACACACCCTCACACACACACACCCTCACACACACCCCCACACACAGCCCCACACACACAGCCCCACACACAGCCCCACACACACCCTCCCACACACCCCACACACACCCTCACACACCCTCACACACACCCCACACACAGCCCCCACACACAGCCCCACACACACCCTCCCACACACCCCACACACAGCCCCACACACAGCCCCACACACACCCTCCCACACACCCCACACACAGCCCCACACACACAGCACACACCCCCCCACACACACCCTCCCACACACCCCACACACAGCCCCCACACCCCCCCACACACACCCCCACACACACCCTCACACACCCCCACACCCCCACACACAGCCCCACACACACCCCCACACACAGCCCCACACACAGCCCCACACACCCCCACACACACAGCCCCACACACACCCCCACACACCCCACACACAGCCCCACACACACCCCCACACACCCCACACACAGCCCCACACACACCCCCACACACCCCCACACACCCCACACACCCCCACACACACCCCAACACACACACACCCTCCCACACCCCCACACACACCCCCACACACACCCCCACACACACCCACACCCCCCACACCCCCCCCCACACCCCCCCACACACCCCCACACACACCCCACACACACCCCCCACACACACCCCAACACACACCCCACACACACACCCCCCCACACACCCCCCCACCCACACACACCCCCACACACACACCCCCACACACACACCCCCCCACACACCCCCCCACCCACACACACACCCCCACACACAGCCCCCCCACACAGCCCCACCCACACAGCCCCACACACACACACCCCACCCACACACACCCCCCACCCACACACACTCCCACACACACACACCCACACACAGCCCCCCCCACAGCCCCACACACACAGCCCCACACACACACACCCCCACACACACACACACACACCCCACACACACACACACCCCCACACACCCACAGGGTGAGAGAGGGCGGGAGAAAGGGAATGTGAGAGAGAGAGAGAATGTGTGTGTGTGAGAGAGAGATGAGCTGAGTGGGGAGGGAGAGGGAGAGAGAGAGAGAGAGAACACTGGGAATTAGTTCAGTAATAATACAATTTATCTGAAATCTTATTATCTTTTTTGAATTAAAAGCGGATATAAAACCCTCGCGAGGAAATCACTCGGTCGATGAACACATTAGGGATCAAGTGAATTGCTTGAAATACTGGAGACATGGAGCCCGGGAGCCCTGATCCCCTCAACACGGGATATCGGTTCGATCCGGATTCCGGGAGGTCGGAGTTTGAGATTCCCGAAACCCCAAGGTACAGAAACCCTGGTGGGAATCGTTCGTGAACGGCTGCAGCTGAACGTACACGCAATATTCTCTCTCCTTTCTCTCCCTCCCTCTCCCCCCCAACCCTCCCCCGGCTCCACATCCCTCAGAGGATTGAGCCTGGAATTCTTGACCTCGCTTCTAAAGCTCCTGCTGCCCCCTCCCTCCCTCCCTCTGCCACCTCTTAACACCATAACCAACGCTCCCGCTCCCTCCGGCGGGCACCGACCTGCTTCATGTCACCCACCATCAATGGTCAGGGCTTCAGCTTTGCTGCGCCCGCCCTCTGGAATTCCAGCCCCAAATCCCTCGGCCTCAACTCCTCCCTTGCCTCCTTCAGGGCTCGACTCACGACCTTCCTCTTTGACTGTGCCTGACACCACACTCTCACCCCTACTCCATCAGCCCTACCCTTCCCCCCCCCCACTCAGGTGCAAATCCTTAATTGTCCAGGGCCTTGGGACGTCCGTCTGTTAGCAAAGACGCTGTATGAGTGTGATTTGTTGTTGTGGAAAACTTGTGCCTAAATTTTGTTGCTTTCTGTTTTTTGAAGCCCTGTTTTTGACAAGAACAGTAAACTACGGAGATTGGGAACTGCCTCCTCCACAAGCACCGTTAATAGTGGCGGCACAAGACCAAGAGCTGTGAGTGGACCATTTCAGACCATTTCTTGCTGCTAACCATGGTTTGGCTTCACTTGTTCAGCTGACAGCTCTCCTGAGAGCTTGAGGTGGATGATAATTAATCCTGGCATTTGGTACAGCGCCTTATTATGTCTTCGAGACGTCTCAAAGCGCTTCACAGGATACACTGAAAAGTGAATTGACTCTGTATTTTGTGGGCGAAACGCGGCAGCCAATTGCGGACAGCAGCGTTCCACAGACAGCCGTGGATTGAGTGACCAATTTTTTTTATTTGTGACCAGGCAAGTGAATATGCGGTTAGAATCCAATATGATGGAGATTCTGAAATGGATAATAAATGCTCCGAATTAGTACCAGGATTGTTACCTGTCCTCATTGAATCAGGTGCCATTTCTGGAGCTCGGCCATTGGGTGAAGCTCTTGGTCCTGTAAAGAGGTAAATAGGCAGTTAAACTCCTAGGTGTGGTATGGTAAATGCCAGCACCTAATTTCATGAGCATTAAAAATAATGCAGCTGACGTACATGAAGTCAAGAGCCATTGCTCTGAGACGCTGTCTGCGTGAGGGGTGCTATACAAATGCAAGTTGTTGTTATTAAAATGGAGCTTTTTTGCTCTGGGGCTATTTTGTCTCTGGATTCTTTTGAAGGTTAGAAAGGTTGAGTACCATGAGCTTTTCATGCTAAATGTTTTACTGAGGTGTAGTCGAGCAAGTTGCCATTTTTTTTTGTTTGTTTTGCATTAAATATTTTTGCATGGTGTGGAAGGAGCTGAAATCAGAGCCTGTGCTTTAAAGAACGAAATAAGACAATTAATTATAAGCTGTAATGTTCAGCTTTTGTGCAAATGAATGTACAAATGTCCTAAGAATCCATTCTTTCTTATCGTTTTTAAATGTCTGCTTTAACGCTGTTTTAGATGGACGGATCGGTGATGATGAACAGTGCGAGGAAGCGCCTTTCGATGCTGCCCTCCTCCCCGATTCGGAGATCCGATAGGTACGCGAGGGAGAGACTTGTAGAAGCAACTCGTGACTCTTTGCTAAGTGTGACCAAAATCACTTTAAGCCCAAGAGAAAGTAAACATCGAGCAGGTGAAGCTTCGAAACCGGCTGCTAGGAGAGAGAAGAGCTCAGAAAGAGCCGGCTCTAGCAAAGGAGGTTCACAGTTACTTCTGCAGAGTTGTCAAGGGTTGGGTGCGGTGTCAGGCTCGAGAGGGTCTTCTTCCATTCTTAACAAGAGGATCTATGGCAGTTACACAAATAGCCGGACCCTGGCGTCAGCCAATTCCTCGCACTCTCCAGCGATTAAAAAAGCAAAGCCGTCAACGGTTGGATCATTGAAAGCAAATACTAACTGTTTACAGTCTTGGAGTTCACCTACCAAAGAGACCAATGGCACTGTGAGCGCCACATCAACACCTACAAGGAAGGGTAATGCTCGCACCTCATTGCTACCCTCCAAGAGTAATGCTCGCACCGCATTGCTACCCTCCAAGAGTAATGCTCGCACCTCATTGCTACCCTCAAAGAGTAATGCTCGCACCTCATTGCTACCTTCCAAGAGTAATGCTCGCACCTCATTCTTACAGTCCGAGAGTAATGAACGATCCACATTGTTACCTTCAAAGATTAATGAACGGTCCACATTGTTACCCCCAAAGAGTAATGATCACATCTCATTGATACCCTCAAAGAGTAACGATCACACCTCATTGATACCCTCAAAGAGTAATGAACCATCCGCAGTGATACCTACAAGGAGAAATGATGGCGCCACATTTACATCTGCAGAGAGCAGTGACTGGGCTACATTCACACGTCCAGCAGAGCAGAAGAGTGAGCAAGCAGAAGCTTCCATCTCCAGCCTTCATCAGTGCACCAACAGCTCACCAGCCACCTCGACTGTAAACCCTGCTCCACTTACCCTTTTGGAAAACACTAATCACTGGATTGATCTGGACGGGAGTGATGATGAAGTAGTGGGTATGTTCTCGATCCCCCCCCCCCGAGTCTTTGTGCAGTGAGAGTGGTTTAGTTAAGGCGCTGCATTTACTTATTTGTGTTTAACTTTAAAGGTTTGTGGTTCCATCAAGGCAAGCGCAATACAAGTGTTGCAGGTGGCCCCCATTTCCTCCTCGTTGTTAGCATTGCCTTTAAACAGCTCAATTAATGATATTCAGCTTGGCTTAGTTATTAGTATTCTTGTCTCTGGGACAGAGGATTGTGAGGTCAGCCTCCATGGCTCATAATATCAGTGAGATATCAGGAAGCACTTTATTGCCAGAGTTACTGTCTTCCAGCAGTTACCCCAACACACACTCTGGGCTCCCCCCAAACCTTGGCTCTTGCCAACCTGAGCCTAACACTTTCCAGAATAACTCTCTCCAGGGAGCGAGAGAGAGAGGGAGAGCGCATTCGATTCCACAATCTCTCTGGGATTTCCATGTGTAGGTGGGAGGTGTGGAATTCTCAGCTTAGTTTGGATTCTCTTAAGTAACGGTGATGGGTTTCCGCACGTGTCAGACATCAAATGCAAAGCTTATTAATGTCATTCTAAACCGTTCAGTCCAGGTTCATAGGTACTTAAACTTGCACATTCTTACGCTGAATAAATGCTGCTGCATTATCTTTTTTATTTTGATTAACTTTGCTTTATTCTTGTATGATGCTGATTTGTTGAACTGCAAAATTCAAAGAGGATTATTTTTATTCCCACGTCAAATAAATTGATTGTTCAGGGAATTGTTTTCCAGCTATTTCAGAGCCAAGCAGCCGAGACCCCCAGGTTATGGTGATCATTGATGATAATACAGCTGTTCAGCTTGCTCAACTCGAAGAGGATGAAGTATTTGCCAGGCATCTTCAGGTTAATAAATCTAATAATTACTCACTAGAATGTGAATGTGTAATATTAATAATCCTTGCATTTGATATAGCCCCTTGTCACGTCTTCGAGACGACTCAATGCGCTTGACAGAATATACTGTAAAGTGAAATATATATATAATTTCTTAATTTCTTGCAAATCCAATGTTTGCCAGTAAGTGCGCATGTGGTAACATGTTGAGACGCATTGAATCACAGGAAATGTAGTCTTAATTCATCACCACGTGAGCACTTACTGGCTACATTAAATTGCACGTGTGCAGTGTAGATTATTGATTAAATCAGATTTCCTACAACTTCTACCATTTGCCTTAAACCTGAACTTTGAGTAAGTCGTATTAATTGTTTCTCACTGATGCGACTTGTGTGAGTTTTACTGTATTCGCTAATGTTGCATCTACTTTCTATGGCTTTTAACTAAGCTGCTGTTATTAGAAAGCTTTCAGAAAATTATTTTAATTGCTTATTTGCTTTTGGGCTGGTATTAATACCTTGACTAATCCACTGTATTACTAGACTGCAATATATAGCAAAGACACTTTGAGATAGCCTTTAGGAATAGAGCAGGTGGGCATTTACTTCTGCCTCCATCGTGATTAATTAAATACCTGCTTACAGCTTCGCAAGGAGTACGTGGAATAACAAATGCCTAAATCCAAAACTATTTTGTAGTTTATTAAGTGTATTTTTTTTGACAGGCTCAGTTTGATATGGAAGCTCTGCAATACGGCAGGGAGAATGTTGCTACAGGGAGACCATCAAATGCAGTAAGTGCTGAGAACTCAAACGTGTACATCTGTCCGGTGAGGATGTGTGAAGCAGGCGCGGGAGTAATACTGTTATGAAGTCGCAAAGATTGTGCATTCGATTTTTGGATTACACTGTAGTCTCAAACAAGGAAGCAATTGGGCGAGCTAACATAACAATCCTTGCACTTGCTGCAGCACCTGATCACATCGTTGAGATGTTTCAAAATGCTTTGCAGAATATACTGTAAAGTGTAGTGGCTGTGTATTTTGTGGGCGAAACGCGGCAGCCAGTTGCGCACAGCTGCGTCCCCACAAACAGTCATGGATTGAGTGACCAAATTATTTTTTTATTTGATGGGATTACCCCCAGAAAAGCAGTCCGCCAATCGACTAACACTCGGGTTCCTACTTACTGCCAACTAAACAGAGGCGTGTGGAGTAAGGAAACTTGCCCAACTTGTCGCCCTGTCCGGGAATCAAACTCAGCTCCTCTCGCTTGCGAGGCGAGTGCTGTAACCACTGAGCTACAGGGTGTATTGCGTAATGTGAGGAAATGGTGTCTTTTACGTTAACCTCTTTTTTTGAGTTTTTTTGGAAGCTTCTGAACTTAATGTAATTTTATTATAACAGGCAGAAACCAGCAATTTCTGTGGGATACCCGGCTGTGGTGGGTATGAAGCTTTCTTAGCACCTGTGGACTTTGGATACTGTAGGAAACCTGGATGTGGTGAATATCTAAACCCAAGCGACAGAAGACCAGCAGAAATTGATTCTGTTCTTCAAGATCTGCAGGGATTTTTTGACCAAAGATATGGTAAGGATTGTTCTAGTAACTGCTGATGACCAATACTCTAAGTAAAATTGTCTTAACCATTTTAGCACTGAAGCTGCTGTGAGAAGTTGCAGTGGAGCAAATTGAGAAATTGTTTTGTAGTATGTAGTACCTCCCTGAATGGATTTCCATCTTACTTGCCTAAGGCTGGGCAGCACTGATGCAAATAAGCAGAAACTGAGCGATTGAGGACCCAAAAGGTCCTGGGATAATGGAATTGACAAAACTTTGTGCTAAAACACTGACTAGATTTCTACTTCTGCTTGAAAAATATGATGCTGTAAAAGTCTGATCTGTATAAATCGTATAATCTCCTAAATCATACATCTGCCCAAATCCCGTTCAAACGTTTATATTCTCTGCAAGTTTGACATAATGCATACTTCGCATAAGTCGTATCAAATGTTTGGTCCCAACTGATATGACTTGTGTGAGGTTTACTGTGCAATGGTGCAGTGTAGTATAAGTTGTTGTATCTAGTCTTGTGTTGAGTCGTGTTTTTAATCAGATTTGTACTCCTAACAGATATGTTATTATTTCTAAGCGTTCTGAGACGTTACCCATATTATTATTATCTAAGCGTTTTGAGACGCTACCCTGTGTGGAGGGTGATATTGTTGTTGCTGTTGTATTTGTCTTGCTTGAATTTGACCTTGCATGTACTCAGCCAGTCAAATCCCATTTAAATCTCTGTGTATTGCAGAGAGAGAGGGTTATGAGAGAAGGGAACAAAGATTCCGCAGGAGGCGAAATGCTTATGTGAATGACGGTAATGACTATGAGGTAAGCAGACGTGCTTTGACTGTTACTTATAGTATAGATTGGAAGAATATACGTTCTTTTTGTTTTGTTTGTGGGGGTGGGGGAGGGAAAGGAGACTGGAACACATACTCAGCACAGTGTAAAGATATTATCTGTGCTTTTGCCTAACTTCCCCATTTGCAAAATCTCCAAATTTGCATCTGAACAGCAAACTTGTTTGAATTATCAACTCATCCTCTCAGCTATCTCTTCAGGATTAACAGGTTTGTCTGCATGATAATGATGCAGCAGTCCTTTGCACAGCAAAGTCCCGCAAACGTTTGGGTTGAATGACTTATTGCAGAGGAACTGTTATTACAAAGCTTCAGTTATATCCTCACACTCGTCTTCAAACCCCGTCTGGCCCTGGCACCTCCCCATCTCTCTGACCTGCTTACTGCTGAACCCGTTGTGGATTGAGTGAGCACGTTTTTTTTAAATTCTTTGAAGGGATAAAGGACCCAAATTACTGTTTAAGGATCACAGTGTTATACAGTGTAAGATCGGCATTGAAGCCCGTTGTAGAGTGTGACTGTTTTCATGCGTTAGATCATAAGCAAAAAAAAAATGTTGCTGCAAAAATAACTCTGCACACTCGATCCACGAACTGTGTGTGGGACGCTGCTGTGCGCAATTGGCTGCCGCGTTTCACCCACAAATTATACAGTCAATTCACTTTACAGTATATCCTGTGAAGCGCTTTGAGACGTCTCAACAACGTGATAAGGCGCTGTATCAAATGCCAGGATTATTATTATTATTACTAATAATCTGGAATCACCTTTTCTCTAATCCAGGACCTCTTAGCTTTCGAAGATCACCAAGGTTCAGTCGTTTCACAGAAGAAACTCAGTGTTGCAGAAATCAATCGTTTACCAACAAAGTTCTTTGATCCAGCTCACGCCGCAGGGAAAACCCAGTGAGTAAAACCATTAACTGGAATCTACTCACGAGACTAATTGTTGAAAAATGAGCTGTACTTTGTATTCAGGATTCGAAAAGAGGGAATATGGCACCTTGAGGCATCAGCTGATGTCGAAAGGTTCCTTTGAATGTTAGGCTGATTTTGTCTTTTCATGCCTTTTGTGGTTGGCAGTCACCTCTGTTCATCTGATGCAAAGCTTTCAAAAGGGAATTGGAACTGTCCTTGATGAGGATAAATTTGTGGGGCTGTGGACTAAGAGTGGGGAAGTGGAACTAAGTTGGTAGCTCTTTCAAAGAACCAGCACCGGCACGGTGGGCTAAATGGCCTCTTGCTGTAGGATTCTGTGCATATTAAAAAAAACTTCATGAATTTCAAAGGTGACTTTATAAATTGGTGGTTGCGCCTCTAGTGGGTTTTTGACAGTGGCTACTGTCACCTTTTCTTCTCCCCTCTATCCCTCCCTGGGTCAGGGTTGTGCTCCGCTGCTGTCGAGTGCTCTGGGATGTTACACTGTGTGAGGGGCGCTGAGTAAATGCGTGTTGTTGTCTTGTTCCATCTTGATTTGTGTTTACAGTGAGAGGCTGAGTTTGGGGAACCAATTCAGATTAATTTAGGTGAATGTTTAGATGAGAACATCCATAACTCAAGGCCCCTCAGGCGCTGAAACTCGTGTTCGTGCCTTCATCACCTCCAGACTCAACTGTGCAAACTCCCTGATTGTCGGCCTTCCCAACTCCTCCCTCCACAGCTGCAGATAATCCAGAACTCTGCCGCCCGTGTCCTCTCCCGCACCAAACTCCGTGACCCCATATCCCCCACTCTCGCCTGACTCCATTGGCTCCCTATCCTTCAGAGGATCCAGTTCAGATCCTGGTCCTCACCTACAAAGCCCTCCATGGCTTCGCCCCACCCTACCTCTGCCACCTCCTAACCCCTGACCAACCCGCCCGCTCCCTCCGCTCAGCCGCTCCGGCTGCTCCACGTCCCCCGATCCACCCGCCCCACCATTGGCGGGAGAACCTTCATCCACTCTGTCCCCAATCTCTGGAACTTCATCCCCCAGTCACTCCGCCTCGCCCCCTCCTTAGTCTCCTTCAAGTCCCGCCTCAAAACCCTCCTCTTCGACCATGCCATCGGTCACCCCCCTTCCCTTCCCCTCCCTCACCCCCCATCCCCAGCTCGGGTCTGAAATGCTGTCATTGTCCAGCGCCTTGGGACATCCTCCCGCCGTGAAAGGCGCTGTACACATGTAATCTTCTTGTTGTTGTAAGTTCCTTTGTCTATACAATTGAAACATTTAATAATATAACATTATTTTCTAAGTGTTAAAACTATATTAAGCTTCAATAGCAAGTAAAGTTTTCTTTTAAAAATTGCTGCGAAGCAGAGGTCATAGAATGGTGTACATTTTTGAGGGAAAGTACACTTTGTACACTTCCTTATCACTTTGTGCCATCCATAAATCAGCCCGAAGGGCTAAGGAACTCACCAAAGAGGAGGTTTGGTATTTACATGTGGTCATTCAATGCCACAGAACCATTCACCCTAAACTAGTCCATCAACTGAGGCACAAATTTCAATTAACCTTAAACTTGTGGAGTCCTGTAGCTCAGTGGTTAGAGCACTCACTTTGCAAGCGAGAGATGTGGGTTCGATTCCCGGCAGAGTGAAACCTTGGGCAACTTTCCTTACTCCACACACAGCCTGATAATAATGACTCAAAAAAAATAATAAAATTGGTCATTTCAATCCACGACTGTTTGTGGGTCACTGCTGTGCGCAATTGGCTGCTGCATTTCGCCCACAAATATGCAGTCAATTCTATGAAGCGCTTTGAGACGTCTGGAAGACGTGAAAAGCGCTGTATCAAATGCATGGATTATTATTATTATTATTTCTTTAATCTTGTCGGATTATTTAAAAAGAATACTATGGGTTATTGAACCAACTATTCTAGAAAATGCCTGATTTCTTTAAAATGTTTTGACTGTTGTGTTGAAGCTCAAATCCGTTTTCCACGCGGGTCTAATCTTTTATGTTCTAATCATTCCTCAGGTGTTACATCTGCTTTAGTGACTACTTGCCAACTGAGAAGCTTAGAATCTTGCCCTGTATTCATGATTATCACATTCAATGCATTGATCGCTGGTTAAAGGTAGGTATTACGGTTTGCCAGAGAAACTTCATAAACTGTTATTTTGACGGTAGATTTCATTTTGGCCCTTGGCTTTGTTATGTAGCACCTTTCATGTTTCCAAACCTGGGGGAGGGGAATGGGCAACACTTAATTGCGGAGGAGTAGAATTGTCATTATCTTAAGTTTTTTATGTAACTGCATTCTAAGGGTTCTTTAATTCAAGTGAGTTTCGTAGGTTATGAGGGTTGATTTTTTTTTAACATCAATCCACTTTGTATCTCATTAAATCCACTTGTATTTTGATGGAAATGTCGTAACTTTGCTGTGTCTCTGTCCTGCAGGCAAACTCCAGCTGTCCCATTTGCAGAGTTGATATTAACTTGGAATCTGCTGGACTGATGTAGGAGATTTACTGACCGGAAGGTCATCAATGAGCCATACTTTAATGCAATATCATTCCGGTAGCTCGATTGTTTTTTAAGGGGAGATGCTTTCAGAAACTTAGCGATGGATGGATGAAAACAAATCTTGCTGTGTGTGCATATGCTAAGTTTGATTTTTCTATGTATTGTATACAATAGAAGTGAGGATACTCAGGATTTTAAATATATACTACTGATACAGTTGAATGCAGGGATTATTATTATTACAATGCATCTCAACCTCAGATTTTGAATTTTTTTAAAATAAAATAAAACTTGACGGTGGAAAATTTTATGTTTTCTGATCTGTACTTAAATTTCTGTAAAAGTGATTCATAATTATATCTAATTTTATGTTTGTTAATAAAAAGTAGAATAAAAAATCATTGTTTTTTTAATAACTGTTTTACCTCCTCTATATGGCAATACCACTGCTGTTAAATCGAGGATCCAGTGAAATGTGAAAAACATTCAACATTTTCTTGAAGCAAAACAAATTTAGGCAATTATATCTTCAGACTGAAGACACCACATCTGAAACCAATGTACCTAAAGTAACTGAATGTCTGTCTCGACACTTCAGTGCTTTTTTGGTGCACTGCTTTCACAATAAACAAGCAGAAAATTACTAAATAGCATAGCTTTTTAATTAAAACGTTTCACACGTTCATTCATATTAATACTGTTTTATCAAACTAAATTACAATCTATTCTAAAGTTCTGAAACCTAGACACCAATTAGAAATCATATTGGTGTGGTTTCTTCAAATGTACTTTTGGTCATCTTTCCCTTCCTTGGGGTCTCCTTGGAACTGAACTGACCGGCAGGACCTGAAAGTCCCTGAGGGCAGGGAATCCTCCCCCTCAGCTCCTGCTAACCCGCAGTCAAAGCCCTAATGGGGAGGGTGGTCCTATCTGGACAAGCAGTGGGAAGGCTTGGCCCGACAGTGATATCAATGGCCAAGCTGTGTGGTTTGATCTGGTTAGACTCCAGCAGTTATCCCAACGCACACTCTGGGCTCCCCCCAAGCCTTCGCTCTTGCCAACCTGCGCCTAATACTTTCCGGTATTAGGATGAGTTCCTCCGGGGGGGAGAGAGAGTGCATTCCATTCCAACAATCTCTCTGGGATTTCCATGTGTAGTTGGGATGCATGGAAACCTCAGTTTGGTTTGGAGACTCTTAAGGGTTTCTGTATGTGTCAGACACCCAGCTGACCAAAAAATATATTCCCCTCTTCAGTCCCTTTGACTCCCACCACTGGTTTGGGTTGGGTGCCAGCAGTGTTGAACACTTCTGAGACTTCCTGTCGATGTGAAACGTGCTGTATATAAATGCAAATTGTATGCTATTTCTGCAACAGCATTTTTATTGCAAGAGCATTTTTATTACAATTCAACATTTTGATGTACAACAGTTTTCAAGTTTGCTGTTATTATAATTTAGGCTATTGAAACCAAACATCGATTTCACATACTATTTGCAAAAGTCTTTTGTAAGACTGTGCTAAGGTCTTTGCTAATCTGTTATATGATTTTCTGACCCTCTAAGATTAACTACATGGATTGCGTTGTTGTTTCAATAGTAAGGCAGGATGTTTTACGTTGATTAAATGAGTTAAATTAAAAAAAGTGGCTAAAGAGTCAATTTAGAGTCCTATGTTAGTGTACGATTTGAATTATGAAAGTTTTATCCACTTATATTGAGTGATTTATCACCATGTACAGAAACATTACTGTTACCCAGAACACTGAAGTGTTGAATTAATTTGAGGTTTTAAAAACATTGGTTCTCAACGGCACCTCATGTAGTGGAGGAGCTAATCAAACAGAAACAGAATAATATTTTTATTGATAGATGTACTCAGCATTTTAGCATCTGAATTATATATCCCGATACAAAGATGCAACCTGTCGATCTCGTATTAAAAGGATCTTCCAAATAGTCATCAAAATTAGGTTACCTCATTTCTTATTGTCATAATAACGTTGTTTCATCGCTCTGTATTTTTTAAGATAGTACATAGCCTCCAATTCCTTTATCACATATTCACCTCTCGCTATTAGGTCCTTGATGGTGTTAGGGTCCTTAACATCTTTGTTTTTCATGAAAGCAATCTTAAGACGACCTCTGAAGTAGTCTTCTCCCTTTGGATATTGTTTGCCAAGGTGCAGCAACTTTAACACAAAATAATACCACACTTTTTTTTTTAGTCAAGCAGTAATGCGCATTTCCTCACTGCAATTGGATGCACTTGAGTCCATACAGGTGTGTAGTGGCACTAGATACAAGACTCCATATACAGTAAGTTGAATCGTACTGATCTTTCAACGGTTGTCAACTTAACATTCACAAAACTGACCAAATTACAAAGTGTGTGTACATCTGAGTCAATGGTTCTAAAGCGGGAAACAATATTTAAGAGAAAGAAGTAAATAAATTAATCATAGTTTTATGCTTCTTCACCAGATTCACAGTGCAATGGAGCTATGTAGAATCTCCACAAAACCTTCACTGGAGTCCTGTAGCTCAGTGGTTAGAGCACTCGCCTCGCAAGCGAGAGACCAGGGTTTGATCCCCGGCAGATCAGGGCGAAACCTTGGGCAGGTTTCCTTACTCCACATCTCTGATAATAGTCCCTCAAGAAAAAAATAATAAATTGCTCACGTCAACCCACGGCTGTTTGTGGGGACGCTGCTGTGCGCAATTGGCTGCCGGGTTTTGCCCACAAAATACAGTCAACTTACTCTACAGTATATCCTGTGAAGCGCTTTGAGACGTCTCGAAGACGTGATCAGGCGCTGTGTCAAATGCCGGGATCGTTATTATAATCAATTGGTGGTTCGTTTTTATGAATAAATCTGCGTACTGACTGCTTCAGTGCAAATCTCTTCTCAACGCAAAAAGCAGACGAACAGATACGTACATTTTTATAAAGCTTTACAACTTCACTGCGTAGCGGATTTGACATGTTCCAGCTGCTGTCCTTCCAGCCCTCTTTGCCACACGGCTGCGGGCCCTGACACAGACAAAAGTTAGTTTAGGTTACACCGGTGGAGGGGGGTGGGTGGGTGGGGTAGGGTGGAGGGGGGTGTGGAAGGGGGTGGGGCGGAGGGGGTGTGTGTGGGTGGGGTAGGGTGGGGGGTGTGGAGGAGGTGTGGGGGTGTGGAGGGGGTGTGGGGGTGTGGAGGGGCTGTGGGGGGTGTGGAAGGGGGTGGGGCGGAGGGGGTGTGTGTGGGTGGGGTAGGGTGGGGGTGTGGAGGAGGTGTGGGGGTGTGGAGGGGGTGTGGGGGTGTGGAGGGGCTGTGGGGGTGTGGAGGGGGGATGGTGGAGGGGGGTGTGTGGGGGTACAGTCGATAGTTTGGGGTCAATGGCACATTGCAAGCGATTGCCAGGATCTGATCGACGGTGAAACTGGACCTTTGGTCCTCTTTCGTGGAGCAAATTCTTATGATGAACAACGTATCTGATAATAAGTAATAATAATAAATATTAATAATAATAATCGTTCCATTTGGTGCTGCGCCTCATCACCTCATTGGGACAACACCAACAACAACAACACTCCATTTGTAAAGTGCCCTTCATGTCGGGAGAACGTCCCAAAGCAGTCGGGGAGCGGGTCCTGAGCCGGGGGGGCAGAGGGGTGCAGTGACTGTGGGGGGTGTAGTGACTGTGGGGGGGTGTAGTGACTGTGTGAGGGGGTGTAGTGACTGTGAGGGGGTGTAGTGACTGTGGGGGGTGTAGTGACTGTGAGGGGGTGTAGTGACTGTGAGGGGGTGTAGTGACTGTGTGAGGGGGTGTAGTGACTGTGTGAGGGGGTGTAGTGACTGTGGGGGGTGTAGTGACTGTGTGAGGGGGTGTAGTGACTGTGTGAGGGGGTGTAGTGACTGTGGGGGGTGTAGTGACTGTGTGAGGGGGTGTAGTGACTGTGAGGGGGTGTAGTGACTGTGTGGGGGGGTGTAGTGACTGTGTGAGGGGGTGTAGTGACTGTGAGGGGGTGTAGTGACTGTGTGAGGGGGTGTAGTGACTGTGTGAGGGGGTGTAGTGACTGTGTGAGGGGGTGTAGTGACTGTGTGGCACTGGGGGTGTAGTGACTGTGTGGCACTGGGGGTGTAGTGACTGTGTGAGGGGGTGTAGTGACTGTGAGGGGGTGTAGTGACTGTGTGAGGGGGTGTAGTGACTGTGTGAGGGGGTGTAGTGACTGTGTGAGGGGGTGTAGTGACTGTGAGGGGGTGTAGTGACTGTGTGGGGGGTGTAGTGACTGTGTGAGGGGGTGTAGTGACTGTGGGGGGGTGTAGTGACTGTGCGGGGGGTGTAGTGACTGTGTGAGGTGTAGTGACTGTGAGGGGGTGTAGTGACTGTGGGGGGGGTGTAGTGACTGTGCGGGGGGTGTAGTGACTGTGTGGGGGGTGTAGTGACTGTGTGAGGGGGTATAGTGACTGTGAGAGGGTGTATAGTGACCGTGTGAGGGGTGTAGTGACTGTGAGGGGTGTAGTGACTGTGTGGGGGGTGTAGTGACTGTGAGGGTGTAGTGACTGTGAGGGGTGTAGTGACTGTGTGAGGGGGTGTAGTGACTGTGTGAGGGGGTGTAGTGACTGTGAGGGGGTGTAGTGACTGTGTGAGAGGGTGTAGTGACTGTGGGGGGTGTAGTGACTGTGAGGGGGTGTAGTGACTGTGGGGGGTGTAGTGACTGTGTGGGGGGTGTAGTGACTGTGGGGGGTGTAGTGACTGTGTGGGGGGTGTAGTGACTGTGTGGGGGGGTGTAGTGACTGTGTGAGGGGGTGTAGTGACTGTGGGGGGGTGTAGTGACTGTGTGGGGGGGTGTAGTGACTGTGGGGGCCTCTCTTGCCTGGTTGTGGTTGTGGTTGTGGCTGTCACACAGCGCGGATTTCGAGGGGAAACATCAGGGCCACACAGTGGGGATTGACCACAGCGCCGGACTGCAGCCACCGCCAACCGTCACCCGCCGACCCTCAGCACCAGCGCCACCGCCCCCCGCGGCTCCCGCTGGTACTGCAGCTCCCACACCGCCCCCCGCGGCTCCCGCTGGCACTGCAGCTCCCACAGCCCCACAGCGCCCCCCGCGGCTCCCGCTGGCACTGCAGCTCCCACACCGCCCCCCGCGGCTCCCGCTGGTACTGCAGCTCCCACACCGCCCCCCGCGGCTCCGCTGGCACTGCAGCTCCCACAGCGCCCCCCGCGGCTCCCGCTGGCACTGCAGCCTCGGGGCAAAGGGGTCGTCACACACGAGCAGCGCAACAGCTGAGAGGCGGTTTCTCTGGTAACCAACTGAGCGCTGTAAACAACAGCCAACAACATGGTGAGTGTGAGCAGAGCACAGGCTGAGGATGTCTGTGAGTGGGAGTGAGTGTGGGAGGGAGTGAGTGTGAGTGAGTGGGAGTGAGTGAGTGAGTGTGTGTGAGTGTGTGTGAGTGAGTGTGTGAGTGTGTGAGTGTGTGAGTGTGTGAGTGTGTGAGTGTGAGTGAGTGTGTGAGTGAGTGGGAGTGAGTGTGGGAGGGAGTGTGAGTGAGTGTGAGTGTGTGAGTGAGTGAGTGAGTGAGTGAGTGTGTGTGAGTGAGTGAGTGTGAGTGAGTGTGTGAGTGAGTGAGTGTGTGAGTGAGTGTGTGAGTGAGTGTGAGTGAGTGAGTGTGAGTGAGTGAGTGTGAGTGAGTGTGTGAGTGAGTGTGAGTGAGTGAGTGAGTGTGTGTGAGTGTGTGTGAGTGAGTGTGTGAGTGTGTGTGAGTGAGTGTGTGAGTGTGAGTGAGTGTGTGAGTGTGAGTGAGTGAGTGAGTGTGTGAGTGAGTGAGTGTGAGTGAGTGAGAGTGAGTGAGTGAGTGAGTGTGTGTGAGTGTGTGTGAGTGAGTGTGTGAGTGAGTGTGAGTGAGTGAGTGAGTGAGTGAGTGTGTGAGTGAGTGAGTGAGTGAGTGTGAGTGAGTGAGTGTGTGAGTGTGAGTGAGTGTGTGTGAGTGAGTGTGTGAGTGAGTGTGTGAGTGAGTGTGAGTGAGTGAGTGAGTGAGTGTGTGTGAGTGTGAGTGTGTGAGTGAGTGTGAGTGAGTGAGTGTGTGTGAGTGTGAGTGAGTGTGTGTGAGTGAGTGTGTGAGTGAGTGTGTGAGTGAGTGTGAGTGAGTGAGTGAGTGTGTGTGAGTGTGAGTGTGTGAGTGAGTGTGTGTGAGTGAGTGTGTGAGTGAGTGTGTGAGTGAGTGTGAGTGAGTGAGTGAGTGTGTGTGAGTGTGAGTGAGTGAGTGTGTGTGAGTGTGTGTGAGTGAGTGTGAGTGAGTGTGAGTGAGTGTGAGTGAGTGAGTGAGTGTGAGTGAGTGTGAGTGAGTGGGAGTGAGTGAGTGAGTGTGAGTGAGTGTGAGTGAGTGAGTGTGAGTGAGTGAGTGTGAGTGAGTGAGTGAGTGAGTGAGTGGGAGTGAGTGAGTGAGTGAGTGTGAGTGAGTGTGAGTGAGTGAGTGTGAGTGAGTGAGTGAGTGTGAGTGTATGGAAGAGAGAGTGTGAGGTGTAGTGTAGCATTGAGGCCGAGCGATCACTCGGCCACAGACGGTTCCCATTGACGGTGTCGCCTTTAATGCGCATTCAGTCTGTACTTTGTTGGTTTCTGGTCACACACCTTCACTGACTGTTGTTTGCCCCGAGTGTGTGTGTGTGTGTGTGTGTGTGTGTGTGAGGGGGTAACGGCCGGAGTCTAACCGCAGCCACACCCACAGAGAGTGACCGTTGATATCGCTGTCTGGGCCAAGGTTTCCCACTTGTCCAGCCAGGACCACCCTCCCGGTAGGGCTGTGGCTCTGCCGGGGTTAACGGGAGCTGAGGGGGGGGATTCCCCGCACCCACAGCGACCAGTCTGTCCGTCCATCAACACGATCGATCGTACAACAACAACAACAACAACAACAACAAGATTCCATTTATAGAGCGCCTTTCACGTCAGGAGGACGTCCCGAGGCGCTGGACAGTTGGGTCGGGACCCGAGCATTGGGGGAAATGGTCAGGGTGAGGGGAGGGGAGGGAGGGAGCGAGGAGGGGGGGAATGGTCAGGGTGAGGGGAGGGAAGGGAGGGAGCGAGGAAGGGGGGGAATGGTCAGGGTGAGGGGAGGGAAGGGAGGGAGCGAGGAGGGGGGGAATGGTCAGGGTGAGGGAAGGGAGGGAGCGAGGAGGGGGGAATGGTCAGGGTGAGGGGAGGGAAGGGAGGGAGCGAGGAGGGGGGGAATGGTCAGGGTGAGGGGAGGGAAGGGAGGGAGCGAGGAGGGGGGGAATGGTCAGGGTGAGGGGAGGGAAGGGAGGGAGCGAGGAGGGGGGAATGGTCAGGGTGAGGGGAGGGAAGGGAGGGAGCGAGGAGGGGGGGAATGGTCAGGGTGAGGGGAGGGAGGGGGTGAGGAGGGGGTAGAGAGTCGAGAGCGGAGCTGAAGGCTGAAGGTCAAAGAGAAAGGCCTTGAGACCGGCCTTGAAGGAGGAAAGGGAGGAGGCGGCGAAGGCACTGGGGATGGAGTCCCAGAGTTGATTGTAGAATCAATCCACTGTCAAGCCTTGGGTGCCCCAGGGCTCCAGTCCAGAGAGGGCACAGTTTGAAAACTATTGTAGGTTTTATGAAAGAAAGCGGCTTTGAACGTCAAGCGTTGGACACCGGCCTCGGGAGGAGCCGCAGACAGACACCCACGGGAGGCGGTGGACCAAGCGAAGCAGGAACAGTAGCGCAGCTCCAAGAAGATTCAGGGCAAAACTGACCGTGGGGCTAATTAGGTAACGCAGGGAAGAGTAAAGTGGGGGGTTGGGGGGTGGGTGGGGGGATAGTGAATTGGTCAAAATAGATAAAGGGAGAGTTGCTCAGATAATTAGACCGGTGGACGAAAACAGCAGAAACCACAGAAAGCGGAAAGTATGTGGTTGGTGAGAGGAGGAGGTCAGTTGTGCTTCCTTCCTTCCTTGTTAATCTCAACTACTGCACCAGTATTCACGGTGACTAACAGTAGATACGGCTCAATGTAGAATCATGAACCCCCCCCCCGCGCCCCGTAAAAAATAATTTGACTAAAAATAAAGAATGCAAAGGATTATGTAGTAATAGGTTATGACGTATGATTTTGTACAAGAAATGTAAAAGCTGTAGTGACTTTTAACCTATTCTGTTCTGATCTCTCTCACTGATTCTCTTTCATTCTCTGCCCTGTGCCAGTCAAAAAAGGAGAAAAAGAAAAAAAAGGTATGAAGGCTTTAGTGTAAGGCATTATAATAGAGTTAGACAGCGGTAACTTCATATATCTTTTAAGGTTTTTAGTTTCCGACTGCATAAGGAAGTGAAGAACAACGGTGATTAGAGAGAAAAGCTAACTTACTTGAACGTAAGAATATACAAGACCAGAAAGAGGGAGAAAGTATATATATATCTATAGTTCTTAGACTGGTTCCATTTTCAAATACCATCTCTCGCTATCTCTCAGATGCCCACTCATCCTTTTCTCTATCAAAAACCTATATAATTCCTTTCTGCAAACGACCCATAATATGCTGCGGCATAATATGGTATGAATGCAATTGAAATATTTCACCCACAGAATACCCAGTCAGTTAGTTCACTCTACGGTATGCTCTGATATCGACCTAACTGATGAAAGAGACCCAAGCGGTGCATTCCGTGTCAACGTGCAACGCGGAAAGATACCGAGACTCCAGTATCTTGCATTCAACGGCCACTACATGAAGTGGTTCGAGCACTCGCCTCGCAAGCGAGAGGGGCCTGGGTTCGATTCCCGGGCGGGCAGGGCGGGGCGGGGCGAACCCTTAGGCCAGTTTCCTTACTCCGCACGCCTCCGTTTCCCTAGCAGTAAGTAGGAATCCAGATGTGAGTCGATTGGCGGATCACTTTCCGGGTATAATAATCCCTTCAAAAAAGAAAAATGTATTAAAATAATTATAATTTTGTCAATTAATCCAAGAGCTGTTTGTGTGGGACATTGCTGTGCGCAATTGGCTGCCGCGTTTCACCCTCTAAATATACAGTCAATTCACTTTACAGTATATTCTGTGAAGCGCTTTGAAACGGCGCAATGATGTGATAAGGTGCTGTATCAAATGCCAGGATTATTATCATTAAATGGGGTTTGTGTGTTGATTTTAAGAGCAAATGGAATATTCTAAGGACATTTCATATTTATATTTGACAATATTTCAATTTCTAAATCACATTGATGGCTTTGTGAACTTAATTTTATAGTGTGTCCAGCGTCTGAACTCCACTGTTTCTTACCCATAGGTTTTAATGCTTTTTTCCCCCTCTTTATGCTTGTGATGGGTAATGCATTTAAAACACACCTTGTCACAGTGGGCTAAATGCACCACTGTGTGGAAGACTTGTGGTCATTTGTAAAAAGGCTTCGGTAAAGCAAAATAGCAGCACTACAGAAGCGTTAAGGAGTACTGAAGAGAGTCGCAGTCCCGCTGCTTGTCCAGCCAGGACCCCCCCTCCCCGTTAGTTAGGGCTTTGGCTGTGGGGTTACCAGGAGCTGAGGGAGGGGATTCCCTGTCCCCAGTGACTGGTCGGCCCTTCCAGGTCCGGCTGATGAGTCGGGCCGGACTGTGCTCTGGGACACTGCGGCCCCTCCAGGCTCAGGAACCGGACTAGAGACCGGCACAGGGTGGGGGCTCGATCCTAACAGTCTGGGGCCAGTGCAGCTCAGAGTGGACCCCACGTACCTCTGCCCCCACCCGGGGGATGTTTAGTGCTGAACCTAAAAAAAAGAGAAGGGCAGAAAATATTTACAAATGTTGACGTTAACAAAACTAAAGGGGGTATTACTGTGTTACCATCCATGGTAAAACTCGAGAGCGCGCCTTGTTTTTGTTATAAATGATTGGCGGATCGCTCTCTGGGGAATAACAATCATTTAAAAAAATAATGATGATAATTTGGTCATTCAATCCACAGCTGTTTGTGGGACACTGCTGTGCGCAATTGGCTGCTGCGTTTCGCCCATAAATCGAACAGCGAAACAATTTCGCTCTTCTCAAAAGAGAATAATGTAATTGTTTTGGAGTAGAACTCGTATACAAATAGCTTGAAATAAAGAAAAAAACAGGTGGAAAGTCAAGGTGTGATTGAACGTGCAGCAACGTGCATTTTTTCTGTTGTAAATTACAACAGTACTTTGATTTTCAATACATGTCCATGTTTCTTTTGAATGAAGAAGGGAAAAAAGAAGTCCAAACTCGATGATAAAGTAAGCAAAGAAGAGGAGGAGAAAAATTACTTAGAAGAAGGTAAAAAATATCCTTGAAATTATTCTTGTGATTCTAGTATTATGAACAGATCATTATTCCCCACATGATTGTAAATTTATTTCGAAAACTGTGCAACGTCTAAACAGGTTCCCTTTTCTTTTTTAAGGAACGGGTTGAATATCTTTCCCCCTGACGTCTGGTACCCAGCGCTTAAATATAGCGTAGCCATGTTATAACACACTTGTGTTAGCTGTCCTGTTTGCCTACAAACACACAGTAACTATTTGTCACAGTAAATCCTGTGAAGCACTTTGAGGCATTTTGATGATGTGCTCAAGCATCACCTCATCGCCAACGGAAGGATTATATTAAAACACAATCTAGTTAAACTGGTTTTATACCACAGAGTTTACATGCGGTAAACGCCAGCGCGGTTGGCGTTTCACCTTCTGCACGGAGTAAATCCCACCGGTTCCATTTCCTTTCTGTTCGACAGAAGAAGCACGACTTAAAGCTGAACGTGAGGAGCGAGAGAGAAAAGAAAGAGAGAGACTTGAGCAAGAAGAGAGAGCAAGGATCGCAGCTGAGGTCTGTCCATTTTGTTGACTATATTTTAATACCCGTCATAAATTTTAAGTGCTCCGAGGTGTGAAGAGCGCGACATAAAAGCAAGTTATTGTTGTTGTAAATGAAGGGATGAAGGACAACATTTTCTACCCAATCAAAATCACTGACGTAGAAAATTACTTCCTTACCTTTCGCTGACATTTCTCAACTGCTAAAGATTTGGGTTGGATCACATATAACACAGGGCCAAAGTGCGAGCACTTAAATACTATATGAATTATGTATACTAATTGGAGTTGATCAGCCATGATCTGATAGAATGGTGAAGCAGACTCGAGGGGCTGAATGACCTCCTCCTGTTCCTATATGAAATTAATGTGTACCTTGTTGAATTTCCATGATTTTTCTGGTGCTTGTAGTCAAGAATGGTAAAACATTTCAAAAAGTTATGTGTAAAGTTGTAAGGGTTTAACTGCAAAACCCATCATTTCAGGGTTTTTTTTAAATTAAAAAATCAATTGTGGAGTTCTGTAACTCAGTGGTTAGAGCACTCGCTTTGCAAGTGAGAGATCTGAGTTCAATCCCCGGGGGGTCAGGGCCAAACCTTGGGCAAGTTTCCTTACTCCACACAGAGCCTAATAATAATCCCTCCAAAACCCAAAACAATAATAAATTGGTCATTTTCAATCTACGACTGTTTGTGGGACATTGCTGTGCGCAATTGGCTGCCGCGTTCGCCCACAAATATACAGTCAATTCACTTTACAGTGTGTTCTGTGAAGCACTTTGGGACGTCCTCCCGACGTGAAAAGCGCTATATCAAATGCAAGGATTATTATTATTATTATTAATTGATGGAGACAGGACAGAATAGGAGAGGATATTCAGTGGTAGTTTTTAAAATACCCAGTAGAATATACGTATAAATAGTTTGAAATAAAAAAACCACAAACAGAAAGCGAAAGTGTTATTGAATATGAGTAATAAGTATTTTTTCTGTTGGAACTTACAACCTTGTACTTAGATTTTCATTGCTACATCAAATGCAAGTATTATTATTATTGAAAACAATCCTTTTGTATCCCTGTAAGCGTTTGGACCACTTTGGTGACCGTCACATATTGGGGAGATTACTTAACCACAATGCTCTTAAACGCCCTGACCTCATATGAATGATTTCTTGGCAAAGAGACAGTCTCACTGATAGATATCTCAGTCAGCCTTCCTCCATTGTCCTTATTGCAAATGTTTTTAATCAAGTTATAACATAATCTGATTTAAAGATTTAAATAGGTCACAGAACACAACGGACTACACAATGAAGTTTTCTCTTCTTGGAAGGAGCTAAGTGTGGTTATGTACATCCTTCTGTGGGTACAGTAATGTAAATTGGGAAAATTATGGGTGAGCCAAATTGTACAAAGTTTCTTGAATTGAGCGATACATTCGAATACAAAAAAAAACTTTGTACGAAATGGAAACTGAATGTAAACTCTTTTTGGAATAGCTAAACTGGATATTTAGACCCCTTTTTCAGATGGCACCTGAAGACTTTCCTCTTCGACCCTTCTCACGGTCACCTCCTCCCTTCCCCCCCCCCGGCTCTGTGTTATGCTCCGTCACTGTTCAGCGCTCAGAGACATGACCTGGTGTGAAGGGCGCTATATAAACGCAAGTTGTTGTTGTTGTGTTTAACCTTTTTTTTAAAAAAAACTGCAAACAGGACAAAGAACGTAAAGAAATCGAACTGCCCGAACTCCGACATATTCTGGAAGTACATGAACATATCATTCATAAACAACTGAAACTACGCAGACAAAATATTAAGGTGACATTTCTCAAATATTATTTTCACCACTTCCTTTAGGTTTTCACCCAAAATAGTGCATCACTTTCCTACTTAATCCCCAAACTCTGGCAATAAGGATTGGAATGTGCTGTAAGATTCTATGATTCTCTTTGCTTCCTTCTGTAGATACAGTATTGTACATTTTATAGGCAGGAATATTTAAACTCGGGGATATTTCAAAATATAATTTGACGCGGTATCTATTTTCACACGAACCCTGGATATCAAAACGTGGAACCTTTTATTTTTGATCTTGAAAACACATGGTTTAGCTTCTCCAGGACTCTGTCGGGCAGTTATACCAATGCGAGTTGCTATTGTTGTTGTTGAGTTGTTGGCTATGGTGAAGAGTACGTGTTTGCTTCTCTGCTCTGCTTGCAGTGGGCACGCTATATGCGGTGCGATGGGACTCCGGATCCAGCAATACTGGATGAGATCAACACCTTCATCAACCTTTCCGCAGAGAATCCAATGGTAGAAATAAAATTCTTGCTGGAGGAATGTAGGACGATTCTAAAAGTAAGTACTTGACTGACGAAAAACAGTATTTCAACTACATCATGTAGCTCAGTGGTTAGAGCACTCGCCTCGCAAGCGAGAGGACCCGGGTTTGATGCCCAGGTCGGGCACAAATTTAGGCACGTTTCCTTACTCCACACACACGCTTCTGTTTCCCCAGCAGTAAGTAGGAACCTGTTTTTTTGTCGATTGGCGGATCGCTCTCCAGGGGTAATAATCCCTTCAAAAAACAAAGTGCGGTCACTTAATCCAAACTGTTTGTGGGGACGCTGCTGTGCAGAATTGGTTGCCATGCTTTGCCCAGCAAAATATACAGTCAATTCACTTTACAGTGTATATCCTGTGAAGCGCTTTGAGACGTCTCAAAGACGCGATGAGGCGTTGTATCACATGGAAGGATTATTATTATTTTATATATAATTAGCATTGCAGAACATCCAGAAATGTTGCAAATCATTGAATTGAGTTTTAATCTTTCAAGTTGTTTTTTTCTGTAGTTCGTTATAATTAACCTGACCATTTTCTTTGTGAATTTTGCACGCTCTTGTTATTGCAGCTGATAAATGAATTGGAGTCTTTATTAATCGACACTCCCGCGAGCGAGATGGACAGCCCCATTGTGCTTCAGCACCAACGCACAATTGTATATTTACAGGAACTCGTCTCCCAGAAAAATGACAAAGTCACTGAATACTTCTTACAGGTACAGACCATTGACCTGTTACAATAGGCTCATCAGTACAATAACAATTTACATTAACTGTGCCTTTCTGAATTAGTTGGGCCTCCTTTATAACTGATGCATAATTAATAGCGAGATTGCTCTGTGACCCGTGGATGAGGGTAATAATTAAATGCAAAAATTTGTTTTATTCAGTCAGTAACATTCTTGTTTATTGTTTTCGCAAGGTATTGTTTTCCGCTGAGCCATTATTCTCATTAACTCTTGGCGATGGATTTCGAGTGCGTGCCGCACGTCTGGCTTCAAAATGATTTTCTTTTGCAGAACGCTGTTTCCCTTGTTGACATCGAGACAGGGAACATGCAGGAGGTAGTCGGAGATGAGAACGTTACTCAGTGCGTGTGGGCAAACCTCAACAAAAATCCCAGGTACCTTCAATGTGGACAGTGAAAACAGTTGTTAGAAATAGGCTGATTGTATTTCTCCTTCCCACCCCTCTCGGCTCCCACCCCCTCTCTCTCTCTCTCTCTCTCTCTCTCCCCCTGGAGGGACCCATCCTGCTGACCTAATTCCGGGCACGTATCAGACGCAGGTTGGCAACAACCAAGGCTTTTTTTTAAATGTACATTTTTAAAAATGTTTTAAGACGCCATATACATGTAAATTTGTGTTGTATTTGCAAATAAAATAACAGGCACTAACGGAACCAGGAGATTTAAAGGCGAGTTCAAAGATAGGGCTCCAGAACCACGCAAAAAAAATCTCCTTGACGATTTTAGGGACGTCTTTTTCAATCCTGTTTATATTACAGATTCAAGGGCTACGATTTCCAAGAAGCCAAAATGGAATTTGAGCTTCCTAAAGCCCTGACGATGTGTGACATTGCGGTGAGGATCATGCATGTGCATTATGACCATCTGACTTGCCTTGAGCCTGTTTGCCAGATGTTGACAAATAGTAACACAAAGGTGAAGGTCGGGGTACACGCAACGTTTGAAGAAAATATGCACGCAGACAATGAGCTATCTGACGATGACACAAAGCAGACAACTCAGTCAGACAAGTCCAAGGTATCAAGTTGAAAATTGTACTTGCATGCATTATAATGCAATATAATAATAATTATAATCATAATAATGATAATAATAATAATGATCCTTGCATTTGATATAGTGTCGTTTGAACATCTCAAAGCTTCACAGATTATACTGTACAGAGAATTGACTGTTTATTTTACTGGCAAAATGCCTGCAAGATGATTATATCAAATGCAAAGATTATTATTATTATTGTTATATGTTGTGATCAATGACTAGATTCTTTACAAGAAATTTAAAAGGTAATATAATTGAATACTTTACATTGTTTGTGTTTTTAAAATCTGTTTATTGACATATTTTAGGCATACACAAATCAACTCGTTTACTTATCATAGGATAGAATTAGGGTCGTACGTAAGCATTAAGTATCATTATTACTTCTTCAGTGTAAGGGGAACATTGACTATAAGTTTTAGAGTCCTGTTCAAGTTACTATATAAATACAAACAGAGAAACCACGTCACAATGTCTTTGCTCGCAATAGAACAACCATAATTGAGAGGTAAAGTTTGTGATATTTTAAGTCGGTGTTGGGTTAATTTACACGGACCACAGGGTGGCAGCACACCTTCTGGGTAAGTGGACTCTTCTCTCTTCTCCCTTTCCCTTCTTTTTAGATCCTCAAATAATGTTCCTTTGCTGAATGGTTGAGTAGTGATCTGTGTAGGCGCTGAATTTCAAAGAAAATCAACCTGAAGAAACTGATTCTAAAATTATTATGCAGAGCAATGCTTGTGGTATTAGTCATATAATCCCACAGGGGAATTGTACATATTGGCATTTTTTTTAGTTTAAAATAACTTGCTTATTTTCTTCATTCTGATAAAGAACTATTAAAACCCACATGCATTTTCCTACAGTTGCTATTTCTGTTTTGGAGTAGCCACAAAACTGGAAACCAATCCACATTTACTTTTGTCACTTGAAATTTTGCTTTCTCCCGTTGTGGGTAATTCGGTTGAAATCCGCGGCTGTTTGTGGGTCACTGCTGTGCGCAATCGGCTGCCGTGTTTCTCCCACAAATATGCGGTCAATTCACTTTACAGTGTATTCTGTGAAGCGCTTTGAGACGTCTCAAAGACGCGATATCAAATGCAAGGATTATTTTTATTAAAAAGGAGTCCCACAAACAGTGGGAAACGAATGACCATTGTTTATTTGGGGGATTGATGGCCAGGAAACCGGGAGACAGAAACTCCCTTCTGTTTCCGAATCGTGCCAAGGGATCCTTAACGTCCACGCAGATGTACAAATAAAAATTCTCAACTGATAGCTGCAAGGACTGAGTTCCTAATAAAAAGCAAATGTGGTGAAATAAATTAACATAACGTGTAGGAGCAGGAGTTGGCCATTCGGCCCTTCGAGCCTGCCCCGCCATTCAATCATGGAAACTTGGATTCAAGTTCTTGAATGCATTTTTTTCCTTTTAATAGGATTGCATTGTGAGTTAGATATTGCATGATCAATGTTCTATGATGACATCCAAAGAACAATTGACATGTTCCTTTGGGAATTATCTTCTCATCTTTCTGTTATATCTAGCAACTTTTATCTGTCAGCAGTCCAGATGACACAAAAAGCCAGACGCCAAGCAAAGAGAAAGTAAATGGAATCCGGGATGTGAAAACACCGACGCTTGAAGCGGAAATCATTTCAAGTAAGCAATAATCTTTTCTTCAAAACTTGGGTTGTGGATACAGATAGAGTATATGCAATGTAGAATTGAGATTTTTTTTTAGATCACGGAAGCACAGAAGCATTGAAACAACATTTTTGCTTCTACAAATTGGGAAAACAATAAAACTGGCATAAGTCGCACAATTGCCTAAGTCATACATCTGCCCAAGTCCGCTTTGAAAATTGGAAAGTTTGACAACAACAACTTGCATTTATAGAGCGTCCCAGAGTGCTGGACAGTGGCGGAGCAGGATGCCAAGCCAGGGGGAGGGGTAGGGGACCATAGGCGCGGTCAAAGAGGAAGTTCTCCATACTTTGCATATGTCATATTACATATATTAAATGTGTAGTCCCAACTGATAATAATAACAATAATAAAGACATCCCTTGCATTTGAGATAGAGTTTTCGAGATGTCTCAAAGGCCTTCACAGAATATACTGTAAAGTGAATTAACTGTGAATTTTTTGGGCGAAAGGCGGCAGCCAATCGCGCACAGTGATGTCCCACAAACAGTTGTGGATAGAGTGATGTTGCAGAATGAAGAAAAGGTTACTATCGGACAATGTGCATGGCGAGCAGCCAGAAGAACCCAGACGAAACAGCCAGAAGAACCCAGATGAAACCGGTCAGATCGGTGTCCCTGGATGGGCTCGATAATAATTAGGAACCTGGGACCTTAATTTTTCGAGTAATAGATCCACCGAATCAACAGCGTAGCAGCTCGGGGAGCGTGCACACTATCGTCAAGTAGCGTATTAGCTCAGGGAGCTATTAAGATAGATATAAGGTTAGCTCAGGGAGCTATCGAGAATAGGTATACCACAATCGAAAGTAGTAATGGGTTCCGAGGAAGATTGGAAGACCGTATTGACTAAATACGTAGAGACGAAGCGGCCCGGTCACGGGGAATGTTTGGGGAATCCATTACAAGGCCGACAGGGGGTATGGAAGTAATGCCCAAGTACTTTTAAAGGGCAAGGCTTGGGAAAAGAACAAAAGGGCTGTAGCTATAGTTAGTGCGGAACAAGAGAGAAAAGAGCTGGAACGGAAATGACAAGAGGAGAAGGAGAGAAACAAGGACTTAGAAGAGCAAGTTAGAAAATTGAAGGAACAATTGGAGAGTGAGAAACGACAACAGCAGCTTCAACTGACTTACAGAGGAAAGCAGAAAAGACAGAAAGGGAAGCAGAGAGGGCTATCCAGGGTAAACAACAGGTAGAAAAAGAAAACCAAGAGTTAGAGGGAAAAGTTACTCAGTTGGAGGCGGCTGTACAAGTTATGTACAAAACCCCCTGAGGAAAAGTCAGGAGGTGGGATTAACCATGATAAGTGCACGAAAGAAACTGAGAGATTAAAACGTCAATTGTCTGTAAAACTAGGAATGCAATGTGCTTTTACGGGATATGATGGAGGTGATGTTGATTGGGATAGTTTGGAGCACGAGGCTGCTCGTTATGACCGGGAGGAGGATCCTCCAGACTATTCCCCGGATACCACCAGTTTGCGGCACCGATGGCGCCACTAACCACTACAAATCATCCACAGTCAAGTGGTATCATTGAAAGAATGAATCGGACACTGAAAACAATGATACGAAAATTGGCACAACAAAACTCACAAAACTTTATATTCCCAGGCCAACTTTGATCACGTACTCACTTGCTGACCCTGCAAGGCCCTGCACAATTCCATATGCGGAGCTCTTTTGTTCCTTTGCCCAAAACCGATCTGACCGGTTTCGTCTGGGTTCTTCTGGCTGTATCGTCTGGGTTCTTCTGGCTGTATCGTCTGGGTTCTTCTGGCTGTATCGTCTGGGTTCTTCTGGCTGTATCGTCTGGGTTCTTCTGGCTGTATCGTCTGGGTTCTTCTGGCTGTATCGTCTGGGTTCTTCTGTCTGTATCGTCTGGGTTCTTCTGTCTGTTTCGTCTGGGTTCTTCTGGCTGTATCGTCTGGGTTCTTCTGGCTGTATCGTCTGGGTTCTTCTGGCTGTATCGTCTGGGTTCTTCTGTCTGTATCGTCTGGGTTCTTCTGTCTGTTTCGTCTGGGTTCTTCTGGCTGTATCGTCTGGGTTCTTCTGGCTGTATCGTCTGGGTTCTTCTGGCTGTATCGTCTGGGTTCTTCTGGCTGTATCGTCTGGGTTCTTCTGGCTGTATCGTCTGGGTTCTTCTGGCTGCTCGCCATACACATTGTCCGATAGTAACCTTTTCTTCATTCTGCAACAGTGACCACATTTTTGTTGAGGGCTTATTACCCCCGGAAAAGCGATCCGCCAATCGACTCACAGCCGGTTCCTACTTACTGCCGGGTAAACAGAGGGTGTGCGCGGAGTAAGGAAACTTACCCAAACAATCAGTTAAATAATTACTTGTGTATGTTTAGATGGATTAATAACTCCGTCACCAACAGACAGGGAGAAGCATCTGTTGCCACATTTACCTGTTGGTATGGGTGTCACTCCACCTATGTCTCAGCACGTGACTCCACCTCAGTCCAGGCCTTTGACTCCACCTATAGATTTGGAGGACGGGTTTACAGCTGACCTGAACGAGTACACACCTTTAGGTGGCGTGTTTTACTTTGATGTCCTGAAACTGCCACCTCAGCCCACGTTTATTAACGGATGGACAATCGTACAGGTATGGTAAAACTCTCCCCGCATTTTACAATCAAAAAACACAGGGCAAGATAGGATTTGTCATAGCTTTGTAACTCCAACACAAACTCAATCCTCTTGGGAAGTCCAACATAAAATATACAGCAAAATTCGCATAAATCTGAACTGTGTAATTCGTATAATCGCCAAAGCTGCATATCTGCCCAAGTCCTGTTTGAGAGTTTATATTCTATGCAAGTTTGACATAACTCATACTTTGCATAAGTCGTATTAAATATATGGTTCCAACTGACTGTACAATGTTCAGCCGTGTACAAAATTCAAATGAGTTTTTTTTAAAATTTTGCTACAATTCAATGACAGAACACGTTTTCTGGATAAAGTGATGGAATCGTTTAAGTTTATTTTATTGGCAGCTGAACTCCCCAAACGCCTTGTGTGTGTGTTTTTTTTAAACAAATGAATGGTGTAACAAGTGTGCCGGATCTTTGTGTAGAAGGATGTGTAATGATTTGATAAGTAATGGCTACCGGCAAAGGAACTCAGTGATGTCAAGGTAGAAAATAATATGGCCTGGGCGGATGCCTGTAGGATATTAGTTAGAGCACTCGCCTCGCAAGCCAGAGGGCCTGGTAAGAGCGAAGCATTTCGCCCCGCCCGAGAATCGAACTCGGGTCCTCTCGCTTGCGAGGCAAGTGCTCTAACCAATTCGTTACAGGATCCCCACAATAATGGAGTCACTTTGAGTTGCACAGCTTCTCTTCAAAACAGGTTTCAAACCAAAGTTCCCCAGCAAGTTAAAAAGGTGGGTCCTGGGCATCGAAGGAATTGTAGCTTACTTACCACTAGACTTTTTGTGTCTTCTGTAGTTCAATCCTTCCTGACATCCTATTCTGTCTTTTCTGGTCAGGTATCGGATACAGGTTTACAAATGTATCCGTACCCCTCGGAAAGAGTGAGACAAACCAATTCAAATATAGGCACAGACATTCCCGAGGAAAGAGAAGGGGAAATCATTCTTCCTTCATTACCAGCCGGGATAAGGGTCCAACTCCCTAACACTGCGATGTTCTTTGAACAACCAACACCAGCTCGATGGAATCCTGCAGGTAACACGTTCACTCAGTGAGCGACAATTTCATCTCAGTTGCATTTTAATGTTCCATCTACACAATGTCACTCAATCCACCACTGTTTGTGGGACGCTGCTGTGCGCATTTGGCTACTGCGTTTCACCCACAAAATATAGTCGATTCACTTTACTGTATATTCTGTGAGGCGCTTTGAGACGTCTCGACATAATAAGGTGGTATTATCAAATGCAA